>NW_014040145.1:19860-34399 GCF_001186125.1 Sphaeroforma arctica JP610 | reverse complement strand
GATCCAAGTAGATGAGTCATACCAAATACCCAGGCTATTGGAGCCATCAAAGTGCATTTAGAACACTTTGGAAATATTGGAAAAAGTGCTTGTATTAAATTATTTAAAATACAAATAAAAACCAATGTATTATCTCAATTGATCTTGATATTTTAGACTGACCGGAGGCCGTATTTCTACATATGGTTGAAATTGCATATTCTTTGTTGGGTTCTTCTAATCCAAGCGCCCGTCTACGGTCTTTATCTGCCATGTTACTAATCTTGAGCTGGTGGCCACCGTTGGTTGTTAAATAAATTGTCCTTCATGGTCATGCGGGTGTAGTTTCCTTCTCATATCCACAGTGACCACAAGCCGAAGGAGAACCTATTGGAGGGTGAGCCAGGGTTTAGGTGGCGAGCGCTGGAGATCGTCATTTATATTGACGCCGTGGTAGAATATTACCCGGACCTTTTCAACGTATTAGGCGACTGTCCGTCACGCCTATGACCAGATACAGTGGACGCACCTCTGCGTAGAGTCACTGGAGAAGGTATACCCTAGTGAAGGAGTTACCTTTGCCTGAAGAGGACATGTGGTCTGAGGATGAGGATGCCTGAGCGGGCCCTATTTTTGTGGCTGGTGTCGTTCAGGTAACGGAGGTGCGTAAATTCCAGCGGATGAGTGGCTAGAGCTAAGGAACGTTGACCGGGCCTGTAAATAATTTTATCCGCCAATGCCAAGGCAGTCATGGCAGTGTCGATGTGGTCGGGCACGACTTGGTTCCCACGGTATTGGGCTGTGCTCGGTGACGCACCAATTGTGGCGCCACCAGAACACGATACTTTCTTTGAAAGCATGGTCGACTTTTAAAGCCCGCCTTCATGGGGCTGTACACTGGTGAGTCTATTGCTAGTGATTGTATCGAGCCATGCAGTATATGTCACGATCGTTCTGGCAGCGTTTGGGATTACAGTCGCAGCCATATGGAGTGCGCAACTTAATGGGGTCGACTGTTCCATTTATGACAGTGGTCAACCGGGCTAGGTCCATGGCTTTGGCGGCTGACATCGTCAATTCTGAAGACAGAGTGGAGGACGAGGAGGAGCAGCGTGGGGAGTCAGCAAAGGAGAGCTTTGCACGTACTATAGCGAAGCGTGAGCCCGAGCACAAGGAGGACACCATACCCGCGACACAGTAGAGGTAAGCACCGAGTTCAATATTCTTGATTGTAGCGAATTGATTGTGATACCAACGAGTGTAGGCCCACCGAGCTACAAGAGATCAACACAGATATTGACAGCATATAGGATTGTATTTGAGTCGTAAGGAGAGTGATTGACAGCTATGTTGAGCATAAATTTTGGGTAGACGTACAGTATGCTATAACCATTTGAGGATCATACTACCTCAGTAGAGGTAGGTGTAGGACAGTAGAACAGAGACCCTGGATAGTTGGCTTCACCTAAGACCTGTGGAAGAAGGTATCCAGACATCATGAAAGACGAGACACGAGGAGACAATGAGAAGGCAGGAAATGACAGTGCAGCAGCCGAAAGCTAGAGATAGTGGTATATCTACACACATACACATAATATATGAATAAAGAAGTACCCCGATCATTCAGCTAGAAATATCGGAGGCACAACTATTAAACTGAACGTAGACATTGTATTCTTGTGTGCTGACTTTTACAATTTGGCTATCAATTACAATTTAATTACTCTATCGATCCGAGGGACAACGCTCCACTTTCAATATGACGTGATATGACTGTTGCTTAATTCTTCACACCGCCTTCTACGTGGTTCGATCGTTTGAGATTTGATAACATATATTTCGCTAAGCGCTATTTTTCCCACTGCCACTTGGTGAGTGTAAGGTACATCAAACAGCGTTACCGTCAACGTCAACATCAACACCAACACTAACATCAATGTCATCAACACCAACATCAACATCATCAACATCGTCGTTTCTATATTGCTTTGTAGCTGTGCTTGCGTCGCCGTATAAGCACGTTAGAGAAGCGGTCAGACCCTTTCCCCCGGGAGACATTATGCTAAATATATACCTAAACACAGCATTCGAAGAAATCGAGGGGCGTTTTGCATTAAACCTTTTCCCGTTTACGGATATGTATCCTGGAGTTGAAGAACAAGTAACCGTTACAGAGCTCAATGAGAAGCACGAGTCAGACATTGAAGGCTACGCAAGTGCTTGAGCTGAAGCATGCGAGAATGCCGACTGCTTTGCGTTCTCAATTGCACACTACAAAGACCTCACTCCCAACGAGTATTGACTGTTTTAAAAATAAATGCGCTATTATCTGAAAACCTCCGAGTATGAAGTACACGACCCGTATAGCCTTTCCAAGTATGTCCTGGTGTTTGTGGATTTTTTTTTTGGTACCCAGACTGCTACCCTGATGAAGCAGTTATTGACTTGGGATGTTTCAAGAAGCTAAAAGACAACGTCCCGTGGAAAGTGTTTGAACTGTATGACAACTACGACATCAAGAAATTTGAAGGTGGGGAAGATGACGAGGAAGTATATTCCGAAAATTGCGGAGCTCCCCACAACAATTCTCAATGTCCGAACGTTTCTCAGGCTACGGCATGCGAGTCGGGAGAGTGTGTACATCGAAGTACAGACCATGATGTAACGATGTACCTGTGCGAAACATTGGAAACAGGAACAAAGGCCATTTTGACGGAATATTCGAGCATGTACTACACAGAGTACCCAGAGCGTTTTGAGGAACTGATACGACGTAACTACAGCGTCGAGTACTTTAAGACATTATGATCCAAATCAGAGGTAAATGTCACGTTCTACTTAGATAGGTGGGTCGATCACGACAATACTAAATCGGTCACATCTTTGGCAGCATCCACCAACTTTGTAAGTGCGGGTGAGTATTCAAAGGTGTGTGCGGAAAGTGTATATAAAAGGTCGCGTGCAGAGCTTACACAATAGTCTGGACACACAAGACTCCCGAAGGTAATGTCGGCTACCTAATAATCGGTAAGCGGAGGTTTTATTCAGTACTTTATTGGTTTTCTTTACGCTAGGTGTCAATACGAGTGTCTATAGAGATCGGAACTCTCAGTCTATGCTGGAACAATGCTGACGGCAATGGGTATGCGTGGTAACTTATGTCATGAGCAGGTTATACGGGCCTAATTCCGTCGGGTTCGGGTCAAGCTGTGAGGTGATCCATATCGGACTACTATACATACCAAAAAACAGGAGAGATTCGCTATACTGTATACAATGATTGGCTATTGTGAGTATATTGGTCGTGCAACATCTTGATATACGATCCAAAGGAGCTATACTAATCCTCGTGGTGATAAGTCGGTTTTTCTGCGAGAGCGATATTTTAATTCAGTGCAATAGTCCTGACGAGATATATCCGATCGATTAGGTCAATTCGAAAACTGAATGCCTCTTGAGATCAAACAGTAGCAGAAAAGTACAACGACTCAGCAACGAACAAACTTAGGTATAACACAAAATCACACCGAAATGAAATTTATAGAGATATATCATAACATGTACATCTATCTATATGAATACGTACACACACACAGTCACGCACACACACATATATAAAGACAAACAAACACACAGACACATTCTATGTATAGGTAAGAAATGCATATTTGAGTGTGAACTAGATCGTTGCTAGTCCTCAACTGCTGCTCGAATCTATGGAAAGGACCTACATCGAATATACTCAATTGAGCTATCGCTTTAACTGCAGCTTAACCCTAGGTATTGCGAGTGTCAGCAGCTGGCAGGGTGTCTAGAACTCCAGCTCACGACTTAGCCATACCGGTCTATAGCAACGAGATACAGGGTCCCTCTTCTTTAACATATTGCTCTTGCTTTCCATTCAGCGAATGAGAAAACGGTTTTGTAAACGCGCGCAAAAACGGTTTCACTCAGCATAAACTTTAATATTCGCTCACACTCAAATGTTCATATATTTAAAATATAGATCGGAGTGGTTCACGCAGAACAACTTCTATAGTACCCAAACTCTGAGATCGATGAGGAAAGATGGTATGGATTAAAAAAATATAATTGTTGATTCAACACTCTCAAACCATAGGACTTCTTTTATAAGGCCTGATTCAATAAGACTACTATATGTAATGGCGAGCATATAATACTCGCTTAACTTTTTTCTTGGTACGATACCCCGTACAGAATACACCCAAGCAGCTTATACCAGTGATTCGTGTGGAACTTCAACATCTGGACAAGCACATCACCTGCATGGCCCCGGGCTACACCGAGGCAAAGTACAAATGTAAACCTTTCGAGGTCTCCACCACTACTAAATGGGCACAGTGGTACGAAACACGATGACGGGGTCAAGTGTTACCGGTCCAGCATATAGCGTAGATATCGTTCCGTAAGCATAGCTGCTTTCTTCCTCACTTCGGCGCTGGTCAGTGCACGTGGCCGCCCAAAGGTTGCTGCGTTTCCCGTCCTACTTTTCTTCAAAGCTGGTGTCGCTTCTTTATGCGATACACCCATGGTGGTTCTCAAAAGATCAGTCGCACTCTTAGCTACACTTGTACCTGCACATGCGTGTTTGTTCTTATCCATTGCCTCCCCTATTTCTTCTGCGATACTATTCCCGCCCGGCGTGCACGCGCTTGCAGTTTTCTTGCCACAATCGACATCACCTGATACGGATTCTGCTACGGCCGTCTCGTTGTTGAACTTTAGTAAAACGCCGTGCATTTCTCGAGATGTGATTTTGAGTGCCCGTTGGTCCATGCTTTTCCTAGAAGCCACCATTTCATCTGATCCCGCACTCACAAGCTCGAGCACCTGGTAATAGGTAAGCTTTGACAAATTCCCGCATGCACGCTGATCAACCTCAGAACTCGTATAACCACCAAGAAAAGCGGTCGTATCCATATCTAGGCTTCTGTACTTGCTGCCTGTCGAACAGATCTCTTGTCGTTGTACTTCCGCGTACACCGCCATTGCAAGAGCAACGGTAAGCACACTATTGACACGCCTTCTTTCACTCACACCACTAACTCTTGCTAATGCGATAAACATTTTCGCGCTATGCTCAATCTTACGGAAAAGTGCGGATACTTTTTCCGCATGCGTGTACGCTTCCTCGTCAATTCGGTCACCTCCTTCAAATCTTAATTTGTAAAATACCTGATTACGATGGAGCTCACTTATACGACCCTCCACAAGGCTTTCGATGGGAGCTTTCTGAACACACATCCCAACACCGCCCGAACCCACTATCGCAATCTGCTCGTGGACTGAACTATCGCTAGTCTGCGATACGCCGATAGCTTCAGACATCTCACTGTGATCAGATCTTACAGTTTCATCACGTTGCGTCTCGTTACCTCCCGAGCTATCTCGGCCAGAACTTCGTTCCCCAGCCTTCAAGTGGAGTGTAGGGGTTCCTGCGCCTGGACGTGTAGACGATGTTGATTTGAATAACTGTAACACCCGTTTATATGCGGCTCCAACTTTGTGCAGAGGTAGACCCGAGGCGATAGTAATCATCTGCATAGTCACCGGCTTCTGATCGTTCAACAGAGAGATGTACACACACGCCGTCACGAATTCCTTTCTCCTGTCCACATGTAGTCTTTTTTTGAAACGAACTCCCCTCTGCATATTTACACTATTATCTACGTTGGACTCCACTCCTTGCCCTTCCAATTCCATTGCAGGTGAATTAGTACTGTTCGTGTGCGCTTTAAAAGCTACTGCGGCACTCTGCTGCAGCCTTCTGACATACGCCAGAAAATCAACAGCCCTCTCAATATTAGTCTTCCTACCACTCTCTTTAGTACAAGCTAGCAAGCTCATAATCGCCGTGATAAAGCGCGACTCATCAAGTTCACACCTCTGCTTCCAGGCCACATGCCCGTATACCATGCGCTTATCCGTATGAAAGGCGTGATGGCCCCATCCACTCGATACTTCATCGTACGAGTGCACTAAAGGTCCGCTGGCTGCTGCAGTCTGACTATGACCACACCCGGAGCAGTATGTACCGTGCACGTCGGTATGTGGTGGTTCACGACTTCCACACGAGGTGCAATCGTCGCGGGAACTGGTATCAGCTCCGAAGAATAGACGCGTGCCAGTGGGTGTTATACTTTTTTTAATCTTGCCTTGGTCTAGTTGTGTCTGTGTCGTATGCTTTCTGGTCTGCGGACTCGGCCACACTGGTGGGGGGCCTTTCAGAGTTTCGACTACTGGGATGTCACATGCGTTTGAAAAGTGCTGCCGGTCGCTTTTAAGCTGCACCCTAGAGCTCATGATGTTGGTTGTCTGTGTGTCGACATGCTCTTCCAATTGAGCTACAGTGTTTGTATCGCCGGGGGCCATTTCAGGTACTACATTGTTGCTGATCTCGTGTACGTCTTGAATATTATCTCTGCTTAACTCGGATATACCTACATTGTTGGTGTTAGTTCTGCAAGCCTGACTAGAGTCAAGCACAGAAACGCTAAGATTAGGGGTAAATCGCTTACGTTTATGTCTTCCCATTGATGATTCTACAATGCCTGACGTACCGCCCAAGTCTGTATCAGTATCGTTCCAGTTAGCATTCGCTCTTAACATAACCCTCCAAACGCCCAAGGTCTAGTTCTGTTCTGGATAGATCACAAATCAGACATTTGCCTAAAACTCTTTCTTTTATGTACTACTCAGTCGCCAAAAAACGTCAGTGACGCTATTTGACCCATTTGTAGACCCCCATCCAGTTCAAAACGGTCCCTATGATTTTACGCTTTCAGTCCCCGTTTCCCAGCCGTGATTTATATTTAACTCTCGATCGTCGATGCCTGAAAATAAGGGTGTGGCCCTAAACAAATCACGGCTGGGACGCCACGGAGACTGAAAACTCGAAGCCGTGGGGGCAATCGATTTGTTCATTTTCAGGCCAAAATGTCTCGCACAGCACCCCACAGTGCCCACACACCCAAGAGAGCACAGAAGGTACACGCCCTACATATCACCAGCGTTTACACACACAATCTCACACACGCTCAATCACACACACACTCTAACCCACACATCACTCACGCAAACACCCATTCACACTTGCTCACTCACACACTCCTCAAACACCCACACACAAAATCTCATAGCGCATATCCATACACCCACGCACACTCACACACACGTACTCACAAACATTCACTCAACACATACGCACATATACATACTATTGCTAACGTACACTCGCTCAATCATTGTACACACATTCGTATATACCCACTCACGCACATACGTGCTCACTCACTCACAGACACTCGTACATAAATTGGGTTATTTATCCTGTAACATCGAATATATAATACCTGATATATATCTATATCTATATATCAATATATTTATATATAAATATACATGCATTTATGCATATGTATGTATGTATATATATAGATAAATATAGATATATATCATATGCATATCTATCTATATCTATATATTAGATAGCGAATAACGAAGAAGTGATGTCTGACATATTCTTACGGTGGATAGCAAAGAAGTGATACTTGAGCCGTTTATACAGTTGATAGAGAAGAATGATACCTGACTAATTTATACAGCTGACAGCGAAGAAGTTATATTTGAATCATCTCTACCGTTAATAGCAGAAGCAGTAATATCTGTGATATTTATATTGTTGATAGAGAAGAAGTGATATCTGAGCTCTTGATGCAGTTGATACCGGATAGGTCATACCTAACTTACATTAGGCCGAAGTTAAGCTCGTCTGCAAGTTACATCTATATTTGCCCTAAATTATTTGAGGATCATTCTCCCGTCACCTGTACAGTACTTAGTGGCGTAATGCATTGGTATCAACAATTTAGCTATTCTGAATATGTATATATATAAATATGAATATGAATATGAATATGAAGATGAATATATATATATATATATATAATAATAAATATAAATATAAATTCAAACACGTATGTATATGGAATATGTATACGATAATATATAATATATATTTACTCGCACACACACACACACACATATATATATTATACACACACACACACACATATATATATATATATACACACACACACACAAATATATATATATATATTTACATATCTATGTATACAAATAAATACATATATATGTATATATATATATATATACATATACATTGTATGTATATACATAAATTCATATATTCAAATGTATGTATGTATACATATATATATACAAATAAATTTAAAAGTACTATTTTATTTATATATAATTATATATATATATATATGTACATAGAATTATACATACATAAATGTACACACACCTATACACATACACACACACATACATACATATATATTTATATATAAATAAGTATGTATGAATTTATATATAATATAGGTATATGTGTACACATATATACATGTGCATGTTTATGCACTTATATTCGTATATATGTACTTATATATGCATATATACATGGATATGCACATATACACACATATATTCGTCTAGATGTACATAAATACACACATATTCATCCATATGTGCATAAATACACATATATGTACCTAAATACAGATATATACAAATATTTGTACATATATACACTTATATAGACTTATGTAGAAATATACATATATATGTACATAAATACAGATATATACATACAGACATACGTAGATATATACAGATATATACATACATAAAGATCCATGTAAATTAAGTAGATATATACAGATTTATGTATAATATGTAGATATATACAGATATATGTACAATAAGTAGATATATACAGATATATGTAGAATATGTAGATATATACAGGTATATGTACAATTAGTAGATATATACAGATATAAGTACAATAAGTATATATATACAGTTATATTTGCAATAAGTACATATATACAGATATATGTACAATAAGTAGATATATACAGATATATATACAATAAGTACATATATACAGATATATGTACAATCAATACAGATGTGTGGATATATGTACAATAAGTACATACGAATACACTTTGGTTTTCACTTTTCAAGATTCACAGTTAGTACACACTGAAAATAGCGAAGCTATAGGTTTATTCTTATTAATTGACAGCAGTGCAAGTGTGCAACGCGATTCTACAATTGGTGTCGATTAACACATATAAAAGCTGAATTGGGTATAGCGTCCCGAGAACATTTGTGATTTAGGGGCTATGAGTCGTGCCACATCTTAAAAGCATACGCCTTCTAAAATCTAAAGGCCCTACTTTGAGACCTTTTTCGCTTATAAGAATACACACTTTTCAAGTTTTCCCCTCCGGAAATAATCATAAGTCGCTCGATTCGATGACGCTCTCCTCCTCAAGTCCTGCTGCTGAGTGCTGACAGACTAAAAAAATCAGTCACTGACAGTCTGACACCAGAACCCGCTTTTAGATTGTATAGTATTTGGCTGGATAAAAAGTTAAAAAAGTAAAAGCAACCTGAAATATTTACAACTTCAATCTAGTTATTTAGTACGTGGCACATTTTGTTTTCCGCTAGTATTTAGCCATTTTGAGACCTCAGGTCCGGATTCTGGAATTCGATGATCTTTCCGAGTTCTGTTTTGTTTAAAAAATAAATAGATATTGAAAAACAGGTTCTGTCTGACCCGGGACCCCTCAGGCCCTCACCCCACGGCCCACGGGCCATGGCCAGTCGTCCACTCCCCACGGGCCTCGGCCCATCCTCTCGCGCTGGACACTGGAGCAGTGGAGTCAGGAGTCTGGAGTCTGGATGTTTAGAGAAAACTCAGAAAAGAAAATATATTTATCTCGGAGGCGAACTCTCACCTCTTGCTCTCTCTCGGAGTATATTCTTTTGCTTTTCAAAAAATAGCATTATGAAATAATGAAAATTGACAAAAGTTTGGAGGCTATTATATACAAGATTTTATTTGTTAAAAAGTGTATATTTATATACTACTGGCCCTGGCGGCCTGGCTCCTGGCCCTGGGGCCTGGGACCCTGGGTCCCGAATCCTTCACGAGTGATTGTCTGGGTTTTAAAAAAATGATCTGATCTGAATATTCTGCTAATGACACAATATAGTAATATTCGCCCGCAACGTAAGTATGCAGCCCAAAAGCCAGATATAGGTGCATATCCAGATCGAAATTGCACTGAAATTATAGGCCAAAACATATGTTTCTAAATACAAAAAACATTTGTTTTTAAAAAATATATATATATAACTGTAGGAAAGGTGAACTTTGAACAAGCGAATAGCATAACGTTTTAGGTCTGTCTCGGAGTGACGGAGTACCTCTTACAGTAATATTTACCTACATACTACCGCGAAGCGGTAAATACTGGTTTCTCAAAAGACAATTGCGGCACGTGCACTGCTGTATGTGGGGCGTGGGCCGTGTTCCCGGGGCGTTTTGAATCTATGACGAGTGGTGAAAAGCAGATTGTTCTGATAGGTTGTATTTCTGTAGAGATTGAGTTTAAAGTAACCACGCGTATGGCTTATCAGAATTCTATTGGGAGTTGATACTTTCCCGAATCCTCTCCGGCGAAGGATTTTTTTCATCATGAAAAGATTTTCAAATATATTGGCGGAATCGACAGTAAAAAGTTGGTCTATCTGGTCGACCCAGTCCTCTAGACCCAGTCCTCCAGACCCAGTCCTCCAGTCCTCCACGCATCCACCCGGATGCTTCCATTCTTCGATGTTTCGGTTCAAGTTCTATTGGCCTGTGGTTGTGGCTGTGTGGCAGTTAAACGATCAAGTGTTGTATCCATATTTCCGAACTATTGACATAGTAAATAAAATTTAGCATTTACTCACACATATTTTTAAAACAATACAAAAACAGATAACGGAAAAGTTCGGTGGATAAATTATTGTGAAAACGTCTATTCTAAAAAAAAATTTCGCGATATTGTTTTTTATATATTATCTGTAAAACGCCTTTAAATTTTTTTTGAATTTGTTTTTGTGTTTTATTTCATAGCCTTCTAAATTAGACATTTATTTTGCTAGAATAAAAATTATAAAAAATAAATACACGGGAAAAATCGAAATACGGGCGATGCAGAATTTATTTATGAAATTGTGAAACGTAAATTTCCCCTAAAATTCCAAGATGGTCATGACGTCAATCAATATTTATTGGTATGCTTTTTAGAATCTGGAATCACTCAAATCTGAATCAGTATTATTTTAGAAAAATATTCCCTCTTCTATTTTGTATAAAAAAAAGAAAATATTTTATTCAGTTTAACAACCAGTGATTACGTATTCTAAATATCTGCAAGTTTGTTTGATTCGTTCACCTTCAGGCTTCTAGAATTTAACTATGGCTTTTTTTGATACTTAGTAAGATCGAATTCTTCACAAGGATATGAAATCTTGGTTTTGTTAAAAAAAATAAAATACTAATGCAACAGAAAGTACATTTTTGAATATAAAGTAGTACTTATTTTATTATAAAATATATATTTAAAAATATTGATAATTTTTACAGTCTGTTCATAATTGAATCTGTAGGAGTCTGACCGATACAGTATTAAAAATAACTGATAAACAGAAGTTACAGAACCCATTTTCGACAATAGTTTTTGGTTTGCACGAAAGAATATCTATTTGGAATGTATTTATTCATGGCATTTCACTTTGCGAAACTTTTACATATATGTGTTTTGTTTTTGTAAAAAAAAGAAGAAAACATTAACTTCGCGAGGCGTGAGATTTAGGTCTATGGGCCTGTGCCCTGGGGCCCTGTGCCTGGTAGGCTGTAGCCCTGTACCCTGTACCCTGTGGGCTGTGGCTGTGGGCCCGTGGGCTGTGGCTGTGAGGCGTGAGGCTGTGAGGCGTAAAAGGCTGTGTAGATATTTAGTATTATGAAAACAGAAACAACCTCACCTCTCATCATGATGAGTCCCATGATTCCCATGTCCCTGTGTACTTTCGAATAAAAATTGAATCGACGATGTCTAAATATTTGAATCCAATTTGAGGACCAAGCTTGCTGCGACAATACCTCTTTTAATGTTCACCACGTTTTTGTCCGCTTCTGTTGTACGCTGGGACTCGAAAGTCGAAACTTATTTTGCAGTATGTGCCAGAATACTGCTATGTGGATTCACGTGTGGCTGGCTATACCCTCAAGAGAAGTGGATTAGCATGTATTTTTATGATATATAATCTACAAATGAAATATAATATAATCTGTATATAAGAATAGCGGTATTACTCGCCTGTTAGGTGCGAGCGTCCAGCGCATGTATTCTGTGGTGCTGTTCTGTACGGGATATTGTAGTTAGGGATATTGCCTACCGAGTTATAATTGCTTACCGCTAACAACTGGCCAAAGAATACTGTTGAACCACGAGTTAGATCAAAGTCGATGCTTGAACGCTTTTGTATTAAATAAAGAAATATAAAAATTGATATTGCGCGTGTACTATATTTTACTCCCGAGTGCATGTATTTACTTCTCTACTCTTGTGAGTTTTGTCTACCTATTATTTTTGTCCAAATTTTGGCCTGAACCGGACCCTGGACCAAAAATGAGGTTTGTCTGTTCATTTTTGACTTTTAAAAATTAAAAAAAACAACAACAACAACAAAGTAAAATATTTACACCATTCGGAAGGACAGGGCCTTTTCAATTTCTCTAAAGAAATTATCAAAATAGGACTACAAATTCCAAAATATAAGCTCGAGAATTTGATTACGTCAGCGTTGAAAGCTCACAGAGTCACGCCTCACAACTTCAGTTCAGATTACAACTACATTTTATTTTGTTAAAAACAATTAAAACTAAATACTCTCTCAATCTCTCTCTCGCTACATTTAGTCTATTCTCTCTACTATTTATATTTTTTTTTTACATATGTACAATGTAAATATATTTAGAGAGAAAGAGAGAAAAGCCCAATGCGTACCCCAGACAGAGACCACTACCAGGGCACCACTCCACCAGAGTGACCAGACCACTACGGCTCACGGCATCTATGTACGGGCTACGGCTATCAATATAAATTCAATATGTCTCTAACTTCTGAAGTTCTGAGCGACTAAGCCTCTGGCCTCTGCTTTTGCTTTTTTTTGGCATATTTATTGTTTTTGTAAAACAAATATATAGGAGAAAACATATATTATGATATACAAATGTATCTAAAAAAAGAAGAAATAGAATTTGTTTTTGTGATGATTCTGATGAAAGAGATGGAAACTGGGAGTAAGAAGTCCTGGACTCCTTGGGAGTTCTTGTGCTCTTAGTTGTGACGATTTTGTATCAGTGTGACGGAGTGGCGAACTGGTGATGGTGATGTATCTAATTTTTCATAAAAATCTGTTCTTGTTTTGAAAAAAAATATCATTGTAAAGAAGCAAATTACTAAATATAGTTATTGCTTTTTAAAAAAAACAAATAATTATATTACATATTCTATATTTGAAAAATAGTAAAAGGCTGTAGCGATGTAATTATTATTTATTTCAAGTTAAAAGATATATATACAGTATAAATATATATTTATCTGAGCCGTATGAGGTCCCTATATTGTGGATTTGTGGTACGAGGTATTGCTAAAATTCAGCCGGTGACTATTTACATGAATACTTCAGCTTGATGAAAATCGATCACGCCTTTGACCTTTGACATGTTGTAAATAACATATAGGGTGAGTATTATAGACTGTACGTTTTTAAAATATCGTTTATAGCCATAATGCCTACGACATTGGTATGCAACTTTTATTTCTATATTTATAAATAGAAAAAAAAAGAAAAAGAAACGCAAAGTCGCAAACCCCTGAAAAAAATAATGAAGAAAGTGTTGAACCGGACAACACATATATATATTTTATAGTAGATTTGCTGCCGATGTCTTTACTTTAAATACAACAGGTTTATGTCTAGTATCATCACACGCACACTGCCACTTATCACTAAAGTTTGATAATCTTTACACAGCGCCGCCATGAAGTTTGTCAACATCGCATTGATTGCCGCTCAGGTCGCAAATTTGGCTGTCGCGTACCCAGTCGAGTCCGAACCGGAGAATTACCCCGTAGCGTCCGATGTTTACTTTCCTGAAGTATCCGAAACTTACACTATGACCACTGTTGTGACTGAGACTGAATACACTACTTTGGAAACAGTTGCCATACAGTCTGTCGATGTAGTCACAGCGACCGAGACGAAGTACGAAACTGATGTGGTGACCGTGGAGACCGTCGTGCCTGAGACAGAGACTAAGTACAAAACTGATGTGGTGACCGTGAAGACCGTCGTGCCCGAGACTGTGACTGTTAAAACTGTTGTACCCGTGACAAAGTACACAACTGAGATCGACTCGACCACAGAGACCGTGGAGACTGTTGTCCCCGTAACTAAGACTGCTTTCACAACTAAGGTTGACTACACCACAGAGGTTGACTCCACAACTAAGGTCGACTACACCACAGAGGTTGACTCCACAACTAAGGTCGACTACACCACAGAGGTTGATTCCACAACTAAGGTCGACTCGACC
>NW_014040145.1:14936-17058 GCF_001186125.1 Sphaeroforma arctica JP610 | reverse complement strand
CGTCAAATACACTACTGTGGTTGACGCGACCACAAAAACCGTAGAGACTGTTGTACCCGTGACTAAGACTGCTTACACAACTAAGGTTGAATCGACGACAAACACCGTAGAAACTGTCGTTCCCGTGACTCAGACAGCTTACACAACTAAGGTTGACACGACCACAAAAACTTTGGAGACCATCGTTCCCGCAACCGTCATGACGACTATTTCAGAGTATGAAACATCTGTTATTTACACGGTTGAGACGAACATTGAGGAGCTTACTGAGACGGAGACTGAGACCACTGTTGATATTGACTTCACCACAGAGGTTGTACCGACTACAGTGACAGAGTACTCGAAGGTCGTGGTCCCTGTGACCAAGTTCACAACTGAGGTCGAGTCCGAAACCACTGTGAAGACTCTAGAAACCGTTCTTTCCAGCACTAAGATCGACTACTCTACCCAGGTGGAGACTACCACGGTTGTGGAAATTCTTCCCCAAAGCGTTGTGGATACTACCGCCACACACACTGTTACGGAGACCGTGCCCGTTACGGAGACCGTGCCAGTTTACGAGACTTCTGTCATCTACGAAATTGAGCCACCAGTGACAGCCCAGGCCAGTGCTGTCTACAACTACTAATTTGAAATGTATTTAATAGGTATTAGAACAATTGCGACAGCTCGCAACGTATACGCAACGCACGTAAACGTTTCTCTATGCATTTTCTTGACAATGAATCGAGTATGCAAATAATAAATCATACATTGTAAATTGATACATTTCTACTCACATTTCTCGAGTTATGGATATTCAACTGTGATATGCTTCAAAGAAAAGAGCAAGACATGCTTATAATCATCGATAGTAAAATAGTCACATTTCTTGAATCGTATATCTATGTATTGCATATTTTTTAGAATACGATCTGCACTTTTCAAATCTTGAGAACTTATCATGACACCATGAGTCGCCTTTATAGAAAGGTCAATATGAAGTTTATTATATCATTCAATTCAAAGATAGTTCGGCTGCATATTCATAGCTCACGGACATAAGAAATACCGCTCAGTGTATTGTATTGTAAAAGTATATATTTTGATAGAATATGGTGCACACAATCAAGAGAACTGTGGTCTATACTCGGCTGATTTTCAAACCTGAATAGCTTTTTATTTAGCTGATACAATTTTGAAAATCAATATTGACAAAAAATAAAAGTACATCCATGCTGTAATAATAATGTACATAATGTCATTGACGCTGTACGTCTCTGGGAGAGAGTCAGTAACTAGTCGCATACTACTAAAAAGTATTTATTTGTTGAGGCCCGGCGAGTTGGCGACCTTTGCAGCTTTATTTATTTTATTTATTTACTGCGTGTACCACATTCTGTTTGTCCGGCTTTGTATACCGGATACACCGAACTTCCAGGAAGACCTCTGTTCTGTATTCAAAATTCTAGGTGATGTCATCATACTTCCAGCTTTTTTTTTGGGCTCTGTATTCGGTATGTATGTATTTATAAATATTATATTTTTTTGCAGTCGTACAAACATATATACAGATTCATAATTTCATATACTATAGTTGAAGACTATCGGCGAACCCGACATCCTCTTCATGGCTATGTCTACTAGTTTAGTGGATCACGCCTTGTAATTCTTTTGAAGCTGGGCCATATGAATATAAAGTAGACTCATACACCGAGGAACGTAGGGAGTTAGTTTCTCACATCATGGCTCACACGTACACTGTGCTCCACGAGATGCACTGGGGCGACTATGTGTCCATGTACTCATCGCAAGGATTTCTCTGTTCCTTAGGTATGGTAGATAGCCGAGTTGGCGTGACACTCAACGTTCCCGATAAGATATCGCCGCACGAGTACTGGAATTGCCTATTCCAACTAATGCCCCCACAGAGAAACGGAGCGTTGAGACAGCTCAATACGTATCGCGGACAGGTACTTTATATATAGTGTTTACAAGCAGCAACAGTGTGGTGTACGTCGGTATCATCTCAGAGCTGCAGATGAAATCAGCATTTGAATATACACACACACGCACTCACACACACATATATGATTTACATATATAGATTTATATACACACGCACACACAATATATATATATA
>NW_014040145.1:5869-8300 GCF_001186125.1 Sphaeroforma arctica JP610 | reverse complement strand
TATATATATATATATATATATATATATATATATAGTAGTATATAGTATATATATATATATATATATATATATATATATATATAGAATATATATATATGAATATATATATATATATATATATAGATATATATATATATATATATATTATATATATCAATATATATATTTTTGAATATATATATATTTATACATAGATAAATGCATATATATATATATATATATATATATATATATATATATATATATATATAGTATATATATATATATATATATATATATATATATATATATATATATATATATATATATATATATATATATATATATATATATACTACACACACACACACACATATATATATATATATATATACACATACATTGAATATGCGTTGATTCTAGCACTCATACATGTATCGAAGATGCAACGCGAGCATTGTTGGTCGGTGAAGTGTGTATGTGTTCCTAATTTTTCTAGGGCATATGGTCTGCTATATTTGCTGTCTACCAGTGGATACCTGCTAATCTGGCAGTGTCATTGTATTTCGATACTGTACTGTGTAGTATGTGGCGAGTTCTTTACCAATCCCATTAAGCCGTCATATCTCACTCAGCTAATGTATACCACACAACCACAACAATCCACACAACTCTATTGCGCACACTCAGGATGAGAAGTCTCTTAGTCTCCTGCGGAAAGCTGCCAAACGTGAGGCGCAAACAAACAACGAGGAATTGCAGAGCAAACTGGGGCAGCCCATACACTACGGGGATCAGGTAGGCTCTCACACTCAGTAGTGTACGTCTGTCTATTTCTAGCCTATGGGCGTGAGTTGACCTGTCAGTGTAGTGCTTCATTCGGAGCCTATCTACTGGTGCTTTGTATGACAGAGATGGGTATCATTGCTGCCACATCCCTGCTTCGCGTGTTGTGATTGGCGTCACCGTATGTGTGACCGTATTGGCATTCCACTGCAGTACGTTTTCCGAGTCTGCCTAGTATAGTGTTGTCTGCATGTGTTGTTGTGGTGTTAGTTGGTGTAGTTCATATGAGTTCATATGGGAAAGCCCTGCTATGGTACGTATGTTGTGTTCGGCGAGTGCATTGAGGTCAGAGGTACTGTGTCTTGGTAGCGACTTCTTTCTCACCGACTGCGTTTGGCGATTATATATTTTTGTTTCTCCGGGGCCGGCGCAATTGACATGTGCGTTGTTGGGCTTATTGCTTCAGTATCTACGTATGCATACAATGCAGAAGCTTTGCTTTGGGTGCGATACAGGGTACTCTAAGTAGAGTTCTGATGTTTCAACGTTCATGTAGCATGCTTCTTTGAATGCTCCTTTTGTGACAATCCTGGGCGTGAAGATGTACCTACACTGCCATCTCGTCAACGCAGCTATACTAGAACCCACGGTGTGATACATGCTGGGTGTACAGTTCTAACAGTACGCACCATTCAGTACATGATGGGTGTACAGTTATAATAGTACGCACCATTCAGTACATGCTGGGTGTACAGTTATAACAGTACACACCATTCAGTACATGCTGGTTGTACAGTTATAATGGTACGCACCATTCAGTACATGCTGGTTGTACAGTTATAATAGTACGCACCATTCAGTACATGCTGGGTGTACAGTTATAATAGTACACACCATTCAGTACATGCCCATTCAGTACATGCTGGTTGTACAGCTATATCAGTACACCATTCAGTACATGCTGGTTGTACAGTTATAGTGGTATAATAGTTCAGTACATGCTGGTTGTACAGTTATAATAATACGCACCATTCAGTACATGCTGGTTGTACAGCTAGAACAGTACACCATTCAGTACATGCTGGTTGTACAGTTATAATGGTATAATAGTTCAGTATATGCTGATTGTACAGTTATAATAGTACGCACCATTCAGTACATGCTGGGTGTACAGGTATAATAGTTCAGTACATGCTGGTTAGGTTAACTCACCCTACCTTGCACCGCTTATTTCCGCACAGGCGTATCTTATGCACGTTCGCAGTGGACGGTATCTGACCCACAACCGCAATCCGTCGGCGTTCAATCGGCTGCAGAAGTCTGTCTCGCTCATGGAGGAGTTTGGTGAAGACTCGATCTTCACCATACACAGCCGGCACAAGTTCCGTAACATCACCGACGTTATCTACTGCAAGGACGAGATCACGCTACTGACGCGGGAGGGGCTGTATGTTGGCGAGTCAAAGGACATGTGGGCCAACCGAGTGGACATGCTCGAAGTTCGGTCCATGCGATCGGCCACACATTGGAAGGTGGGTGTGGATGTGAGGGGTACTACACTAGCGTGAACACACACACACACGCATATATATATATATATATATATATTATACACAACATACACACACACACACACACACACACACACACACACACACACACACAC
>NW_014040145.1:0-4420 GCF_001186125.1 Sphaeroforma arctica JP610 | reverse complement strand
CCCCACAACATATATATATATATATATATATATATATATATATATATATATATATATATACATATACATATATATATATATATATATATATATATATATATATATATATATATATATATTTATATTTATATATATATATATATATATATATATATATGTATAAATGAAATGTGTATTATTTTAGTGTGGTCGAATGTACATACACTGAGTGTATACGCTCACCGTCCACTGTTTGTACAATCATGTCTTTTAAAGTGTGTTTATTTCATTTAAGTGCCAGTTCATGACATTTAAGAGTGTGTTTTTTTGCTGCTGATGATTCGTGTACTGGTTAGACCTGTGTGGATGCCAGTAGAGCGTGGTCGTAATGGGATGGTGTTGTCTGGCCTACCAAAGCCGCATGCGGTATAAATGTATATAGCTTCAAGATTTTGTGTATGTGTATCTTGGCAACAAGTGTATGTGTAGTGTGTGTGCACATCTTCAGGGGTTTGTATGTACTTAACTGACAACAAGCGTATATCAGTATGTATACACAACCTCCAGGGTTCGTATATGTACATTAACAACAAGCGTATGTGCAGTGTTTGTGTGTGTAACTCGGCCAGTGCACGCTCAGACGTTGTACACATACCTGTCGAGTGTATGTATGCTGCTGGCATACGACTGCAAGGTGTGCCTGTGATCTACGCGTTTCATGGTCCAATCAAGTGGCGTTCATTCATCTATGTATCTATACATGCATCTATGTATCTATACATGCATCTATGTATCTATACATGCCTCTATGTATCTATACATGCATCTGTGTATCTATACATGCATCTATGTATCTATACATGCATCTATGTATCTATACATGCATCTATGTATCTATACATGCCTCTATGTACCTATACATGCATCTGTGTATCTATACATGCATCTATGTATCTATACATGCATCTATGTATCTATACATCTGGGGCCAGTGCCCACTCGCGTCCTCATGATATGTTGCTTGGTCTTTCTGCCACCCAGTTCATCCGCTATTTGGAGTACACACCTCACCGTCAACGCTTCTTGTTTGGGGGCGATGTGATCCGCCTGTTCCATCCCGAACACGACCAGTCCCTCGCCTGTCGCCGGTCAGAGGACGAGTGAGTAGTCGATGTTCCTTTGATGTATATATATATATATATATATATATACATATATATATATATACATATGTCATATATATATATATGTGTGTATCTGCGATAGCCTGGTTGTTTGTAGGTGGGACTAGTCTTACATAGGGTGTACGTAGTCGTACAAAACTACGAAAGTGTATGTGCATGAACACGGAAACCAAGAGTTATATGCATGAAGTGTGGTAGTACATATACCCGGCCACAGTGACAGATTTAGTTACAGAGATACGAGTGCATATATTGTTTCAGGCAAGGCCCTTATGTAAGTTGGCGTACGTGCCACTCAGATGTCACGGCATAGGCTGGTGTAGGTCACTTGCTTGGCTGTTGTTTGCGTGTTGCACGTATTCGGCTTGCACTCTTCTCCGTGCGCGTGTTTGTCCAATACACACCACGTGATCATTCCGTTAAACGGATAGGTCTTTCTTTATGGCGCCCGTCTGCTGTCGTTCGCCCCACTTGATCATTCCGTTAAAACAGAGAGACAGTTTTTTTGTGTGCCAATTGATCTAGTATGCGACTCGTCATGTAATCAAACGACACCCCATTCCACGTGACGTGCAGTCCCGAGGTGCTGGAAACGTCACTGGTCGATGACGTCATGAAGCTCACGCAGGACGATGACGTCATCACGGACACTCTGTGGGCGATAGAGGTCATCTGCCCAAATGAACCATGCACCACCAGAACAGGTGCGTGTGTGGATTAGACGGGACGCCTGTTTATTATCGAAGAAAGGCGCGCGGGGGGGGGGGGGGTGGGGTCGATAGTTTAAGAGATACTGAGTGTGTCAGGTCTCTCCGTAGCTGGGCAGCGGCTTATAGGCTCAATACGATGGCATCCGCTGGGTTGAGTTGTACTGTGTGGTGTGGTGTGGTGTGGTGTGGTGTGGTGTTGAAATGAGGGTGGATGTGAATGCTAGTTGAGTGCATTGCGGCACGGTTCCACACAGTGGATGTGTATGGAATATGGGGCTTTCTATCTCCCATTATGAGCTGTTCAACGAGCTAAAGCGCCATCTGCATGTGTTGCTTAATTATGTGTACGTCTTCACTGCATGCACCAAGTGTATTGGGACTGTAACCACTCTGGGCTGTCGCACGCATAGTGTTGCTGTTGCGTAGCACACCCATTTCACCGTAGTTTTACATTACCTCGGATCAAATGCCAACTAGATCGCACTCATTAGAGTTTTTAACTAGAAGCTCTGGGTTTGCATCCACTCTGAGCAGGCGCACGAATATTGGTGCTGCTGCCTTTCTCACGTAGTCAATACCAAGCTCTTATTAAACCCAATCACAAATCATGAAAGTCCTGAAACCCAATCACAAATCATGAAAACCCTAAACCCAATCACAAATCATGAAAACCCTAAAACCCAATCACAAATCTTGAAAACCCTAAAACCCAATCACAAATCATGAAAACCCTAAAACCCAATGACAAATCATGAAAACCCTAAACCCAATCATAACTCATGAGAACCCTAAAACCCAATCAGAGATCATGAAAACCCTAAAACCCAATCACAACTCACGGTTCAGATGTGGCGACGTGGAAGACCGTGTTCAGACTGCGCCACGTGGTGGAGAATGTCTACTTGCGCATCGAGGCGTATGAGTCGACCCTTGGCGCCACCAGCCCTGGCCTGGAAGTCAAGCCAGGTATGTCCTACAGAGTGTGCATACGCTGCAGATACGCTATACATAGGCTTATGCTACCAACGCTATGCAACATAAGGGTTCGGTGCGGTTGTCTTTGGTGCACCAGCATGCACACGCCGTGAGGCTGTGTGCACACCTCTACAGCTGTTACACGTATATGTACACCTCTACAGCTGTTACGCGTATGCTATGCAACAGCCTTGCTTACACTGCACATGGCGGGAAGTGACTGGCTGGAGTCGTGGTGGCCAGCTGTCTGCTATCACACCACATACCTACAACAAGACACTCTGGGTCACAGTCCTTGCACATATCACATTGCATCTATCTCATACTCATGCACTTACGCATTGATTGCACACCCCTCAGAAGCCAAGACCCTATCCTCCTGCAAAAGCATGCCATCGCCCAGAGCCACCACAGAAGAGACCGCCGAGACGTCACACGGGCGCGACGCCGTACACAACGACAACCTCTCCATCCCACGCGTGAGCAGTGTAGGTAGTGCGGCGATAGCAGCACCTGCGCCAGAGCGTAGTACTGGCTTGGGTAGAAGGGGGGTGAACCAGTGTGTGTGTAGTGACCCTGTGGCCAACAGTGGGTTTAGTAACCAAGGGCCGTGTGGTTACGGGGTTGAGGTGGATGGTAGTTGGGGGGGGGGGGGGAAGGAAGGCAGGGACAGTGCATACGGTGGGAAACAGAGTGAATTCTTCAGGTACCGAACTGGTCTTTCGGCTGGCATGAGCCTTGACAGCAAGGACAATGTCACCCGGCAACACGCCCGGGCGACCGGCACTACCAACACGCCCACGACGCAGCGCAGAGACACGAGTAACACACACAGAGGGCCCATGGACAGGGCAGAGGTGCACGCGGACACGGCAGCGCATGACGGCACGCAATGGAGCCCTGCAGATGGGGCTGGGCATGTGGACAGGGACAAGGGAAAGGGAAAGGGGAAGGGGAATGGGAAGGATAACTTTAGTAGTACCAACTCAGTCAGCCCAGACATCACCATCGACACAGACGACACGCACCACGGGATCAGCCGCATCAGCACACACCCCACAGGCACACCAGGCACAGGCACACCAGGCACAGGCACACCAGGCACAGGCGAGGCACAGGCAGAGACAGACAAGGACACGCGAATGCACCAGCGACAGCTCAGCCGCAGAGATCTGCTGAGCAGTGGACTGAGTGCGGAGTTGACTGGGCTGAGTGTGTATGCGTTGCGGGACCTGCGCAGGCGTAGTTTTGAGTGCGACTGCCGCGGGGCTGCGTCGGGAGGTGTTAGGTAGGTACACAGCCACAGTGCACAGCTGTAGATGCGCATGTTAGAGCCATGCACGCAGGTGGTTGGGTGTGTGTGTGAGTGTGTGGGTGTGTGGTTGTGTGGTTGTGTGGTTGTTGGTGCTAGTTTTGTAGAGTATATGCCAGTTATGTGAGGGATACCATTGTTAACGTTGACGAGATGCGATTTCCAATCCTATATATATATATATACATATATAAATATATACATTTACATATATTATCAATATATTATATATATATATATATATAATATATATATATATA
>NW_014040146.1:69809-76468 GCF_001186125.1 Sphaeroforma arctica JP610 | reverse complement strand
GTCATATTTTTGTCTTCACATTTGTATATTCTGGCAGATTTAGCTTTCTATTCTTCGCGACTTGTTTTCAAGTTACTGGCTGCTATGATACTACTCGACACCAATGTAGGATCGTTTGTACATGTCATATAGACAATCGAGATAAACAGAAGTGAAAATGATAACATTGATGGACTTTACGGTTTAAAATTCCTGGATGGTATTTTATTGCACAATACTATAATTTAGGGGTCGCGGACGTGGCTGTGGCCTATTTTGCCGTATCTCATATACTTCTTCGTGTCCGCATTTTGATGTACTTTGATTCGTTCCGTACGAAACCATGTGACTTTTCGATGAGCGAGCATCACACCATGACACCTTGTCGCAATTCCCAGTTTGCTTCATACGCATCCGCACTGAGATGGTAACATTCATTGGGGAAAGGCCATCCGTAGCGCATTCTTTCCTGAAACAAGGTGGTTTATTTGAATTCAACGGCGACTTTGGAATCCTACGCAGAGTCGGCCTGGGTGCAGCTAGTATATTTAAGCATGACATGTCGCTATCTATACTATCCCAAGTGGGACCAGGCAAATAACTGCCTTTTTTAACCAAGTTCAATTCGGTCTTGATATTCTGCTTGGGATCGCCTTCTCTAGAAATACACGGGGAAAGTGTGAAAGACACATCTGTAGCAGGGTCGAGGTCATATAGATCCCGTGTGAGACTTTCTAAGCTCCGTGGACTGAGTGGGCTTTGAAGCGCCAAGTTAGCGTCGTGCAGCTCGACAATGCACGTTCCGGGTGGGGTTTGCTGTTCTGAGCCAAATCTGCGTTTATCAACTCGCTTCAACAGACTCTTTCGCAATGAATACAAAGTTATGCTAGAGCAACGTCCTATAAAGGACTTTAATTTGGACGAGGCTACCATAGTCAACTATGATGAATTTGTGAACTGTGCTAGTGATATTTTTTTATTACACCAACTGAATCATTAAACATACAATGCGATGGATAAACAGTAGCGACTCTCTAGAGTGTACTGCTAACTAGTAAAGAGAGAGTGTGTGTGAGACACTGTGAGTTGAGGCCGTTCTTGTTGTGCGAATGGCGAGTGTATGGAACTTTCTCCAGAGATTCATGATCACATTTCACATAAAAAAATTTAAAATATGCTGGCCGTATAGCCGCACTTAAATTTTATATACTCATGCTCTCAAAGGGGACAAGCGATATAGATAGTTAATCTCTGACTCGTCTGTGTTGATCAGAGTCTCTGAGTCACAGACTTGTCAGTTGTCACAGTCTCACGGACAGCAGACTTACACTCCTCACAGTGAGACTGTGAGTATTACTTTTTACAATGAATCATGTTAGTGATTGTCGTTACTCGTGAGTCAGAGTAGTGACACGCTCAAGTCTCAAGTCTCAACTGCTCCAGTCTCCTATATTTAGTTCTTTGCAACGAAAAAAGGAAAGAAAGAAGGAAAATCCAAAGAAAAACTAGCAGACACTGGACAGCTGGACAGTGGACACAGTGTATGACTGTATGTATGTACTTGATTTGTATCCTTTTTGTTTTGAAAAGCAAAAAAAATAACAACAACGGTTTGGCCAAATACCAATTGAACCACCTTGCTGATTTGGTTTACTCATTTACTCTAGGTATGCTCATAGGAACTTTATCTGTATATCTTTGGCTTTTTAGTTTTTACAATTTGTTTTATTTTTATTGTATATATTAAAAAAAAATGGAAAAACCAAAACGCAAATAAAGATGTGTGGTGCAGTCAGAGACTCGGATGACGGATGATGGACCACGGACCACGGATGTACAAATGACAATTGTACTTCACCTTATTTTATTGTAAGTACTTCAAACCCTGACTTTGACAGATCATGGAACTCGAAGTAGTGATTAGTGACTAGCGGAAACAGCTCGTACTGACCTGCTCTTGAAAATCACCAAGACACTTTTTCGAAAAAGTGTTTGGTTCGAGCTCCACCAAAACCAAAAATCTCAAAAATTGGCCGTTTTAAATATGAACCTCACTTATTTGGGTCGATATCGGACACTTTTAGGGTCGATTAATACCTGACAATAATCCAAGAGTCCCTTTTGACATGTGTTGTCAGTTGTCACTCACAAAGATAGAAAACACTAATATGAGAAGTAGCCGTAGTGAGTGCCGTACCATTACTATACTATATGTATAATGTGTATCTAACGTTAAACATTTTTTGAAATAAATTTTATAAACGTTAAATGAGGGGAATGAAGAATTTGAAATCTCTCAGCACAAACGTCAGTCGTCAGAGAGTGAGTACGGAGTACGGTGTACAATTGATCTATACGGATTTTATCATCCTTGTAAATTTTTTATCACTCTTGATTATTTGATCAAGAATACTATTCTAATGTACGATTAAATTAAATTATACTATTCGTCTGTTATTTTATTTCTTTATCATTTCTTTGCGGAATCTCAAGTATATTGCACAAATGCGAACAAGAGAGAGTACAGCAGATGCCAGATAGTCTGATAGTGAGATAGGGCTAATTAATGAATAACGATTAATTAGACTCTTAAATAGAGACTCTAGTGCTAAGCTGAAAACGTTATCCGATATAACGTATATAAATAATTAAATTCTCGATTCACGTTCAACGTTTATGTACTATATAGTCCATCTCATATATGACTGGGTGCATTCAAGAGGCCATGTCATGATTCCATTATGTCCTGAAATTTTGGCACCAGAAAAAGCCGCCAACGCGACAAGGCAGCTTCGCTACCAAAAACTGTAGCGGCGAAGTCGTCGGTCAAGTCACTATTTATTTAAATTCATTCTTTCCATCAGATAATCAGTGTGTGTACTTTCGTGGTCCCCGGGGTCGTCTTCGATCATTCTTTGTGCGGTGTAAGTATACAGTAATCTGATTGATAATTCATGACAGTGTTGTGATTATCGTTGTGTTTCGTGGCATTATAACTGCTAGACAGCTAGCCACTAGCCGCTTCTGATAACTGGGCCTGGCCGCGGGCCCCAGCATGACTAAGTGCCAGCAGTTGATCGGTCGGTTTACGTGAAAGGGATGCTAAAATTTCATTGGCTAATTTGAGCTATGTAGTCCGTTTCGCTGGAAATTAGTGTATGTTGCAAGTACATTTTTCAAACTTTCACTCTCCATATTTGACCCCCCAAACCGTTGTATCGTTTATTTTTAATATAAATATTTGCCTTTACGTTGGCCGTATATAGCGTAACGTATTAGTCTTGTGTGCACAAAATAGTACCAAGGAGCAAATACAAGAAATTCCTTTAGGTTCTACCACCCCCCTCCCCGAGTGGTGACACTGGTGAGTGGTGGGTATTGACTGTTGAGTATTGACTGTTGACGTGACTATTTGTTACCGGTTTAGTGGCCAGTAGAATTAAAGCGGACACTAGAAGGAAGCATCAAGTGAAGTTAAAAACGTCAACAAGTGCAGGAGTAACCAGCACTCTATAGTAGAGAGTGTCAATGAGGGGTAGGGCTGGGACCTGGGGACCTGGGGACCAGAGTCCAGACTCCAGACTCCCCAGTGTGGCAGTGAGTTGTTGTTTTGTTGTTGGGGTTTGTAGCTGGCCTAGTAAACGACCTGTCTTTTGGCTTTGGCGACACGACGCGACGGTCTTTTACTTACTTTTTTAGGCGACATGTCGCGACATCAAGGTCGTGACATGTCGTTAGGTCAAGTCGGACCTGCACCTTTTTGTTCTGAAAAATCAATGTACGACCAATTAGATATTATTTTTAGAATATCCATCAATAATATATGCGTACGCTTGGACCGGTGCACCTGAACCCCAAAAAAGGTGAACTGACATGGACACCCCTGTAGACGACATCTAGGCGCTTTTCCAGGGTATTTTAGACGACATATCGCTACCCTCATTCCAGGCCAGGTTTGTAGTGGTTTAAAAAAAACCCTCCCCCAAAAAACAAAACAAAACAACAAAAATAAAAAACGAATTTAAAAAAGAAAAAAAAGACCCAAGGCCAAGCCGCCAAGTCCAAGGGGATTTATTATTGTTGTTTTAAAAAAAAACAAAAAACAAATGCAGGCTGTTTTTGCATAAATACCTTATAAATAAATTCCTATAAATTTAAAAAAAAGTGTTTTGTATAAATTGTATGTAAATATGTATTCACTTTTCTCTCTCTCTCTGGGGGAAAATACTCAAAACTGCGACAAACAAAAATGGTGACGGGGATTTGGGACTCTCGCCTGTTACTGAAGTGTAATAGTTATAAAATCTTGAAATCTAAAAAGGGAAAGGGGCCTTTATCTGCGCAAAGAAGTGACAGACACTCGGTGAAACGGAGGCATCTTCTACATAAAGTATGGCCAATAAAAGCGTGACGGAAACAAAAGTGCGGAATATCAAAACCAGAAGGCGATGAGAAAATCAACGAAGTCTGGATTCTGCTGGGGCCCTGGGGCCGCCGCCCTGGGCCCTGAAGACTGGGACTCTGGGTCCTGGTAAGGACTCAGAAGTTCTCACTCTCAGACTCTCTGACTCAGTCTCTCAGTCCTCAGACCTCAGTTCACTGGCCGTCTCACGCCGGAATCCCGACTCCTTGAGTCCTGAGTCGACCGGCCTAATACCTACGGAGTTATGCCAGGCACGATAGGTCAGGACTCAGGAGTCAGGGCCCTTGATAGGTTAGATTCTATTATTCAGTGTATCAGGGTTAATGATCCTTGGTAATCTTATATTCTATTAGTCAGAAGAGAAAGGGTCTTGAATATATCGTGATTCTGTTGGAGTTTGTCATAGGTGTATTTGTCAGCGGGTAAGGAACAAGCACCCTTGATAATCGTAGGTTGTATTGGTTGCAAATAATAGTTAGCGATAGTCTGTTGGTTTATTTTGAAATTTTGCTTCTATTTTTAAGTGGAGTTAAGGCTAAAAATACAACAGGCTTTGTTTTTTTCAATTTTTTTTTTTACAGACGAATGCAAAGGACAAAAAGCCGGCGTCTGAGGGTTTCGCTGACTGCTCGATTCCGCACGCACGACAAAATATTTTCAACTATCCACTCAAACGCACCGCACTTTTAGCTCTTAACTCGAGTCATAAACATATGCAGTGTGATACAAAAGCTTAGTACACTATATCAGTGATACGGAAGCAAATAGTGTATTATAGTGGGATATCTATCGGTCAGACATTACTGAAATATTCTTAGATCAAGTGAAATAGTGCGTACAAGTTTCCACCAATCCCATAGAATTTCCCATAGAATATGAGCGCACCGGGTGGTGGCGCCAGCAGTGGCGTGCCTGAAGCGGCTGAACCGGAAGAACTGTTCCTACTGCGGCTGCCTGAGAATCACGCAGCACATTTGAGAGACAGACTCAGAAAGAATACATTGGGAGAGAACTTGACTTTCAATTTTCAGGGTGTGTATAGTGTTCTATTATTGGTGTTGCAACTCGCTAATGAATGCGGCATGTTTGTTTGCAAGGTGTGCTTTGCTTTTGCGGATGTACTTGTCAGATATAGGCGTGTGATTTAGTGGTAACATGTGCTGGTGGAATGCATCACACTCGATACGCTAGTAGAAGCTGGACAAATATAAGGCACAGAAAGATAGGTATACTAGAAAACGAGAAACATGCACTCGACTATTGAACAGGCTGCTCCTTCATACGGAATTTGCGCGTACAAGTGGTGTTACAGGCTGAATAAATATGCGCACAAGCGCTAATTTATTTTTAGCTTTACTTTCGAATTTGGCGTTCGAAACTGTATGTAGCGGTTCACAACTACGCAGCTATTGAAACAAGTGCCTAAATACGGTACTCGTGCCTTCACATTGTGATACCGCTCCCTATAGGCTTGCGCATGTACTTAAAGACCTCTATGTACACTCTCATGCAGCCATAATTAGGGGTTAATTGATTCAAAGCTTTTTCAGATCTCATGTGAGGTATGAAGTTACTGGGCACCTCAGTTCACTGCAGCAATGCAATTCACAGAAACTTACAAACATACGCACCACGGGATACTAAATACCCTACTAGACAAGTCACGATCTAATCTGACGCCGCTGAGCATGCATGCTATGTACGCCATACACACCACCACAGCCTTATACTTAGCTTGAATCGAATCCTACCAAAACGAACTATTTCGGCGATAGCATTTATTGTGTGTGTCCCATTGGAACAGGTGTCCAGGGTCGAATCCCGGTGCGCGAAAGTATGAGGTTTATGATCGCGAGCAGTACCAGGGCTAGATATATAAACGCACTGTATATCGATATGCTTTTCTTTTGGTTTACCTCATTACTGATTACAAACTACCACCACTTCTCGGTTACACTCCTAGACACACGCCACTTGAAGGTCGGCCTGGGCGATGCAGAGCTCAAAGGCACTCTGATGGATCTGCCTTGTATTGTCGAGTGCCAAAAGACGCTGGATGGTAGGTTTTACACGCCTACCTCTATACATCAAACTACACAGGCTTCTGAATGTGCTCACCGAGTAATTCCACAAAAAGTTTGGGGGGTTTTATAAGAGCTGCATATATATATATATATATATATATATATATATATATGTATGTATGTATAGTAGTATAGTATTATGTATGTAGTTTGTATGTATGTGTGTGTGTTGT
>NW_014040146.1:67513-69789 GCF_001186125.1 Sphaeroforma arctica JP610 | reverse complement strand
TAGTTAGTAGTTAGTATTAGTTAGTTAGTTAGTTAGGTTAGTTAGGTTAAGTTAGTTAGGTTGGTTGGGTTGGTTAGTTAGGTTAGTTAGTAGTGTATGTAGTCGTATGTATGTATGTATGTATGTATGTATGTATGTATTATTATTATATATACTACACACACACACACACACACACACACACACACACACACACACACACACATATGTATATATATGTACACATATATATGTACACATATATATGTATATATATATTACATCATATGTGCACTGGTACTGATGTATATATATATCTGGGGTGAGAGAGCTGTATGAAGTTTTAAATGGCGGCGTGTGTATGGTGTACTCACTGGTTGACTAAACCCTCACTCTATACAGTACGCACTCTAACCACCTCTTACGAGTACCTTCAGTCGAATTTTGTCGCCCGTGCTTATGTATAGCCCTATCTGATAGTCAACAGCTGTGTTTGTATACATTTCTGTTCGTACACACAGGTGCTGTCTACGTGAATGTTGCAGCGCATTCGTAATATCTCTCACAAGTGTTCTCTCATTCGTTTAACTGTTTGTACCACGCCCCTCGTTCGCAACCGATCGCTACCGTCACTAACGACACCAGTTGTATCCCACAGGCATCAACTTCTACAAATCGGCAGACATCTGTCAGATAGTGATTTGCGAAGACAAGGATAAGATGGATATCGACGACCAACGTATGTGTCTCGTGAGAAGAGCCAGATGTTACTGACCGGTAGATATACGCCTATGTTCTACTGTGTGTTTTTAATGAATGCGCGGCATTTTACTTACGAGCCATATCACAGTGTGCCCACCCTGCATCTATAGACACACACACACACACACACACACACACACACACACACATATTTAAATATATATTTCTAAATATACATTCAAATATGTATAAATATACATATACATATATATATATATACATATTTCTAAATATACATTCAAGTGTATGCACACGCTTACATCCACATCTATATATACAAATGAGTATGTATACCAAAACACCGCATATTGCAGGCAAACGGCACTCGAACAACAAAAGCTCCAACAAGAAGAAGCAATACGTCTGGCCTCACGGTATCACACCACCACTCAAGAATGTGAGGAAGCGGAGATGGAGAAAGACGGCGCCTAACAAGGTATAACAATACGCCTATATGTCTTCATTGCTTGCCTCAGTGGGGCTGTGTGTATCATGTATGGTCCGTTGGGTGTCAAGAGAAGACCTCAAGAATTGGTATACGTTTGCCACTTTGCGATCGTCGCAAGCTTGCTGGGAGGCACGTACACTCTGCTGCTGTATGTTTAAGTTTCTGCTATGCGTTAAATATCCTTCCACCGCTCCAGCCGTGTGTGACGTGAGAGTGTGTATTCATCTGTAGGTAATGGTTTAGACAACAGTTAACACTACTAACACAGTGACATATCAACGCACGCCACAACTACATTTCAGCACAGAACACAAACTGCCTGTTTGCAATATCTTCAATTGTAGTGTGTACCGACGTTCTGGTCAAGCACCTGACATTGGCCCACACATAAGCATGACACACATGTACAACATACCACAGCTGACCAAGAACAGGCACTCTCATCATATACACACATGTCTACCGAGACAAAGCACTATGCACCCACCAACATATGACTCTACCCCGCAAACCAACAGTTCAGCAAGGCACAACAAGCCGCTTAGGACTGTAGCAGGCGACATCGCACACAAACATGTCCACTGCTTATGAGACACTGACTACCCACACACCTTACCACACCAATGTCCACTGCATATGAGACACTGACTACCCACGCACATTACCACACCACACGACCTACCAACAGTTCAACCAGGAGCAGGATGTGGTGAATGAGGTGCGCAATCTGCGCATGGCGGATCACAAGGCCGTGTCATACTCGTACGAAGTCATAGACGTCAATGATCTGGACGAGGAAACAAAGGTGTGTGGGTGAGGGGACTGGGGGGTAGGGGTGTGCAATGCCAGCGGGTAGATGGATGTGAGCGTAGGTTATCACGACGGGTGTGTGTGTCTGGTGGGTTTGCGAACTGCCTTGCGTACGAGCGATATTCAGTATTATATATACAAATCTACACACACACACACACATATATATATATATATATATATATATACATGCATACACAAACGCACACACGTATATATATATATATATATTTATGTATAAATATATATCAATACACACACACACACACACACACAC
>NW_014040146.1:64119-66298 GCF_001186125.1 Sphaeroforma arctica JP610 | reverse complement strand
CATACACACACACACACACACATATATATATATATATATATACATATATATATACATATACATGTATCCATGCATCCATTTCGGTACCACAAGCTCTGTCAGCTTGCCCCTCCACCACGTGTAAGGTTGTAGGGTTTTGGCTGTATGTCTTGGGCATGGTCTTTCTCTGTCATCCCGTGCTCGTGCTTGTGCGTGTCTTCTGCTCGCTCGTCATGCGCATGCGTCCCTGCATACAGCGGCTGTAGTTGTGCATGCTGTTTCTGTCGACGTCTTCACACACGCTTGGCCTGTGGTCTTACGTATCGTCTCTATCTCCACACACTACCCTCGCATTTCTCACATACCATCTCACATACCCTTTCTATCTCCACACACTACCCTCGCATTCCTCACATACCATCTCACATACCCTCTCTATCTCCACACACTACCTTCGCATTCTTCACATACCATCTCACATACCCTTTCTATCTCCATACACTACCCTCGCATTCCTCACATACCATCTCACATACCCTCTCTATCTCCACACACTACCCTCACATTCCTCACATACCATCTCACATACCGTCTCTATCTCCACACACTACCCTCGCATTCCTCACATACCATCGCACATATCCTTGAACAGGAGTCCGAAGTAGAGGATGACGAGGAGCAAGTGGGAGGTACGGACGACAACGATGTAGGTACGCCTGCACCAACACCCGCCCGAGGCAGTGCCGGTAGCTCAAATCACTTGGGCGTGTACGGTATGTGCATGCGTGTATATATGCACGAGTATCAAGCACAGATGGTATGTTCATGTGTGTACATACGCGAGAGAGTGTGAAGCACAGACAGTGAAGTACCTGCTGGCAGGGTTGTCGTGTGTGTGTACACCTATGTAGTCATCGCGTTTACTGTAGATCCCGCTGTGTGCATGCTCGTGAGTAAGCACACATAGTATGTCCACGTGTGTGCATATCAATAAGTGTAGCGCTCATGCTGTATGTCTGTACGTATGCACCCCTATATACTTGTCGCATATACCGTCATCCCTTCTGCGTGCATAGCGTGAACGTTGGACACATAGTATGTTTATGCGTGTGTGACCCTATGTTATCATGCGTGACCTTATGTTATGTGACCGTACGTTATCAACGCAGATAACCGCACTCTCATGCGCGTGCATGCTCGGAAGTATTGAGTACAAACTATGTTCTCATGCGAGTGTATACGAGTAGGCTAGGTGCACATACTATATATATGTGTACAATCTCTTGGCCGTATGATAGGAGTGCAGAAGCAAACTGACGGAGTGTGTACTGAAAAATTTGTTTCTATGCGTTTCGGGGCAGTGATAGTGTCGAATTTCCACTTGGCAACAAAAAACCTCCAGTTAAAGAGGTCATCCTTATTAGTGCTGTCAAACACGGGAGCATCCACTATTGCAGCACTCACATGTCCTGTCGTATGTGATCTACCGTCTTTACTTCTCGCTCTTATCTTATCATTCATCCACTCACCCACACAGACACAAATGTACTTGCCACTCTAGTCTTATCATCCACCCACTCACCCTCATCCACCTACTCACCCTCATCCACCCACTCACCCACACAAACACAAATGTGATTCTCACTCTAGTCTTATCATCCACCCACTCACCCACACAAACACAAATGTGCTTCTCGCTCTAATCTTATCATAACTTACGGAACACAATTTAGTTATAAGCCTCATTGGCTGAATGTTATCATAACTTACGGAACACAATTTAGTTATAAGCCTCATTGGCTGAATGTTACCTCACGCGGACGTTTGTGCCGTTGCACAAGCTCAAGTGTGTACTCATTTCGACCCCAATTAATGGTCACCGCAGATTATAAGAGCAAGGACGGGGCAGGCACTCACCTTACCACTGAGGCAGACGCCAGCGATAACAACTTCTCAGACAATCGGGAGGATGAGGAGGTATGTCACACGTGTTGTTGACGTGCTCATAGGCGGTGCTGTGCGTGTGTAGTATAGGGTTTATAGTGAGAGTGTTATTCGACATTGCCGCAGGATACATGAGGTGCTATCTTACCCTGTCTGTATCTTCGTGGGGCATACAGTCGCTGTGGCAGATCTGAAATACCGATATATATATATGTATATATATATATCTATATACATATATATATATATACATATA
>NW_014040146.1:56191-58144 GCF_001186125.1 Sphaeroforma arctica JP610 | reverse complement strand
ATTATTATATATATATATATATATATATTATAACATATATATATATATATATATATATATATTTATATATATATATACATGTATAAATATATACAAGCATAGATACATACGTACATACATAAAGACATACTTACATACATACATAACATACATACACTTATATAAATATTTGAATGTATCAGTTATATACTGATCGACATCATATTATTCTTTGGGTCTTGATCAGGATGATAATGAGGATGATGATGACATGAATGAGGAGGATATTGGATTGGACGATGACGACGACGACGATTTGGGCTTGAGTAGTGGCGAAGGTGTGTAGCATCACATATAATGCTTATGTACACAAGTCATATGTATCCGCGTGTACTGATCTGTATATACGACGTTTATTAGCTTTTAATTGGTAGGTGCTTGGGGTTGCTAATTATGCGCGTGAGATTGGCATGAATGGAGTGATGAGGGGCCATTCTCGAGAAAATGTATGCGAACCGATGTATACACACATACTGTTTATATCACGCCTACGTCTGAGTGCCCAAGAACAGACTCAATTCAATGTAACACACGGAGCCTGCTCAATTGTGGACACCACATACTTTAATAACAAAATACAGGGTGCTAATTACAAACGTGAGCTTAGGCTCGTATCAATCCAAGCCAATGCACACCAACACACACAACCCCTTGCACCTGCTCCGTTGCCTAGCAACAGCTCATAACAAACAGGCGCATGTGAGCACCACCAAGCGCGGGCAGGGCACGCGCAGTGGACAGGACATTCACTCGATTGTCATGGACTCTCATCACATCTGGATGGGCAATATAGTCGTGTGCAGAAGCTTACGGAGTATATCGTACGCAACTCTCACTTACGTGTGAACGCGTTCTGTCTCTCTCTTACACCACCTAACCTTATCGTGTACAATTAACACGTACAATGCACGCAGATGACGTTTAAACCACCTAACCTTATTGTGTACAATTAACACGTACAATGTACATAGATGACGTTTAAACCCCCTGACCTTATCGCGTACAAATAACTACAATGCACACAGATGAGGATGAAGACGAGTTAGATGAACAAATGCAGGACGCAAACAAGAAGAAGGAGAAGGCCGAGGGAGGCACTAACAGCGACGATGACGACATGGCTATCTTTGACTACAACAAGGTCATGGTGGAAGGAGAGGAACCCGAAGGGGAGGCTGAGTATGTGTAGCTTGTGCGTGTTGTCAGTGCATATGGTTTGGTGTGGAGTTATGGGTACCCTTGTCTTACTATAGGGTCACAGTGGAAGGAGAAGAGCACAAAGGGAATGGTGACTATATGCACCTTGTGTGATGGTGTCAGTGTGATTTGGTTAGGTTTGGTTGTATAGCTATCTATGGCTATATCAAAGTCTTGATGGGAAGTGCCTGATTGGAATGTCGAGTATGTGTACCTCATGTGTGGTGTCAGTGTGTATTGATTAGGTGTAGTGTTATGGCATCCTTAGGCTATACAAAGGTCATGGTGGAAGGAAAAGTGTCTGGGAGAGCGGTTCACTACGTACTTAGTATGCGTGTGCTGATATTGTTACTTTTTGGACCATTATAATTTCATAGTGAGACAATACGAGCTTGTGGGGAAAACCACGTGCGCATGTACTTAGTTGGTGCTGTTTATGCCATACTTGTAGGTTTATACTTCGTTGTCTTGAGCGCATTCACACCTGCTTGTATTGTACCCGTTGTGTGAACCATACTAATATATATATATAAATATACATATATATCATATATATATATATATATATATATACATATACATACATATACATATATATATATATATATATATATATATATATATATATATATATATATATATATATATATATATATATATATATATATATATATATATATATATATATATATATATATATATATATATATATATATA
>NW_014040146.1:54355-55661 GCF_001186125.1 Sphaeroforma arctica JP610 | reverse complement strand
ATGTATGTATGTATGTATGTATATATATATGGATGTATGTATGTATGTATGTATGTATGTATGTATGTATGTATGTATGTATATATATATATATACATATATATATATATATATATATTATGTTATTTTCGTTTATCGCCAAGGTTCCTGTGTCTAGTATCTCGAATAGATGTTCATCCATCTATCACAGTCTGATGTTTTTTCCCCACGTGTTATTCCATCCCGCGTTATTTCGCACACACGCCGAAAAAACGCACGCATGCTGTGTTGCGTAGACTTCCCTGCACATGTATATGCGCTACTATGAGTATTGACATTTTCTTCTTCTGTTCACGTGGTTTGTGCCACAGTCCGCTGGCGCCCATATCCACCAAAGCTATCGACACAGATCAGCTCAGCCGATTACCATCCTTCGATCTGGGATCTATAAATAGCACACTCCCAGCACACCATAACCCGGGCATACAGGTATCTGTACTTTAGACTTTGTGAACTGTCTTATGTAATTGGAGACTGCACAGATTCATGTACTTATATTCGCGGGGGGGAAACGCACTGGGGAGAAGGTCATGTAAAGGCCTAGTGTGCTCACAAGGGAACTGCCCTGTGTTTGTAACCATGTCTGTCACTAGGAAACTGCCCTGTATTTGTAACCATGCCTGTACATTGGCATCGGCGTGTACCGATTATCCGACAGAATAATCGCCAGTCATAACCGAGGGCTGGCTGGGCGTAGCTGTGGCCACATGATATCTCATTCATGGCTACTACAGCCGCCCATGCTAGTTGATTGCTAGAGTACCCGCACCACTGAACTACACCTATCGCCTAGTGCATCTGAACAACGTTAACAACGTTAAGTGTCATTTAATCACAAGTTATTATTTTACCTATTATTTTACCTACACACATCTCCGGCCACAGGCAAAGCAGCCGACCAACTCGCTGGCCACTCTCCCGTCGCTGCCAGGGCTTCCAGGGCTGTCACCGCCCCATGCGTCTACCTACACAAGCGCTGCGCCCGCCCACACTCTGCCTACCTACGACGATACCGCTGCAATGCCTATGGATACTGACATGAGTTCAGACCTACCTGGTGTGTCAGACCCGGTTGCCCCAGTGTCAGGTATGTTTACCGCCGGCATGTGACATCCTCTACTATGTGCTGTAATACGTTTTGCATATATATATACACTCACACTCACTCACTCACTCACTCACTCACTCACTCACTCACTCACTCACTCACTCACTCACTCACTCACTCACTCACTCACACTCACTCACTCACTCACTCACACTCTCT
>NW_014040146.1:50628-54335 GCF_001186125.1 Sphaeroforma arctica JP610 | reverse complement strand
TATATATATATACTATATATATTATTATATATATATATATATATATATATATATATATATATATATATTATTATATATATATATACTATTATTATATATATATATATATATATATACATCATTATGAATTTAGTGCCACATCTGAGCGAGTAAGTGTGATATCGTAGAAACTGGCTGTTGTCTCACTGAAAGGCGTGAGTCAATGACGCAGAGAAGAGCATCTAGCACACTACACCTTATAAAATAAGTAACACTCCCCAGGCATGTTACCTAGGCACCCAAAACATGGAACAGACTATAAAAGTGCAAAGACAATCACGGCCGTACAGAAAAATCAATCGATAATACCTCACCATTATCGTGCCCCCCACGAAGCTACTATTTTTAGGATAGCGCCCGTTGTTGATCAGGGCAAGCATCGCTCAGCCAAATGTTTTGTTGCATATATATAGGTAATGCAGTGTATATCCATCCTATGTCAACGCCTACGCTTTTACTTGTCATCGAAATCACGTATATGCGTACTACACTCCACGCATATTCCATGTTAACGCCACACCCATATCTGTATACATATCCAATGTATATCCTGTCCCCTCCGTTTTCTCACACACGTGCACTTATAGAGCCGGTCGTGGCCGAGGCGGCAGTTGAGATTGACGAGGAGAAGGTTGCCGCGTGCGAGAAGGAACTGTCGACACTGACGGAGAAGCGGGTGTCGTTGCTGCAGGGTGTCCAGACACAGATCAACCCTATGCTCAAGGTAAGTGCTTTACACAGATCTATACTCAAGGAAAGTGCTTTAAACAGATCTATACTCAAGGCAAGTGCTTTACACAGATCTATGCTCAAGGTAAGTGCTTTACACAGATCAACTCTATGCTCACGGGAAGTGCCTTTACGACGCTCCTATGTGGGTGTATACGGCTTTACGTTGGGTGTGTGCACTTAGCTATGTGGGGTGGTCAGCTGCAGCGAGTTTGGGTGGCGTTTGGTTCACTTTGAAGTATGGCCCTGAAGACACGCGCGTGAGGCACGCGCTCTTTGTGTGATCGTTTGATAGGATGGCGTACGCGGTGTTCGTTGGTACTAACAGTTACGGTAGTTGTACCGAGGGTGCATCGCATTTGAATACCTTCAGCCAGAATACAACGGAAAAGCACATACGTGTGGGATGTTTTTTTTTAAGAGAGGTTGGGGATCATGTATATGGTGACTAGTTCTTTACCTTGTATTGTATTCTGCATAGAAAAGTGAGACAGTATTTTAAAATCATGTATATGGTGACTATTTCCTCACCTTGTATTGTATTCTGCATAGAACAGTGAGGCAGTATTTTAAAATCATGTATACGGTGACTATTTCTTTACCTTGTATTGTATTCTGCATAGAATAGTGAGGCAGTATTTCAAAATCATGTAGACGGTGACTAGTTCTCTACCTTGTATTGTATTCTACATAGAATAGTGAGGCAGTATTTTAAGATCATGTATACGGTGACTAGTTCTCTACCTTGTATTGTATTCTACATAGAATAGTGAGGCAGTATTTTAAAATCATGTATACGGTGACTAGTTCTCTACCTTGTATTGTATTCTACATAGAATAGTGAGGCAGTATTTTAAAATCATGTATACGGTGACTAATTCTACCTTGTATTGTATTCTACATAGAATAGTGAGGCAGTATTTTAAAGTACACACAGAACCCGCTTTTCCGCCGATAGGTGTGTTCATGCATAAATAATAGTAAAACAGGTCAAACAGCTTCCGCCTTTCCACCTTTAGGTGCGTTCATACGGGGCCTTACACTAATCATTGAGCACCCTTCGCCCTTGTGCAAGATATTGTTTATATAAAACAGCACATACTCTCCTCAATCGGGTATTCCCCCAACATTCCGTAAATTCTGTGCGTGGCATCGTACACCCGCAACGCTAACCCTGCGAACTATGCGTTTGATATTCAGAAACGCTTCCAGAGTCAGTTGACCGCGTGCGAGAAGAGCCTGGAGGAGGTACAGGCACGGCTGGACAGACTCAAACGGGGCGAAGACTGATGGGCATGAGACGACACGACATGGCATGACATGACATGACATGACAGGATATGCTACTACACAACATGGTATGGACATACAGGACATGACACGACACGACATGAAACGATACGATATGGTATGACATAGTGTGACATATGTCTAGACAGCCAACAAGCAATCGTACTTCGCATTGTATGCGAGTACATGGTTCTACATCAGTACTACGCTGGCCATACGGAGTGGCTTACCCACCGGTGGTCATTAGGCGATACACACCTACACACCCACAGTCAATGAAAAGGTAGCACAAGGCACACTAACACTCCTTAGAGCAGATAACAGCACGTACGAATATAGGACGACACTTTATCCTGATCAAGCGCTACACTCCACACGGTTTTGGACGCTTCTCCCGATAGCCGCAGACGAATGCATACCCATACACACGAAAGGAAGACGGCACCTGGGGAAAGCTGGAGAGTGGCGGAGTGTTGTATTGTCTGTGGCACGTTGATGCACACATACGTCTGTACTGTGAAGGGTTGTGTTGGCTACACTCTTGCAGCATACATTATACGTATACGCCGCCACTCAGCCGCTTTATCTTGAATACAGCCGAGGATGCTCATACTCGTCGCCATCAATGGGCAACACATGGTAGGCATACATGAGATGTCATTACGCACCTCGTCAGCGTCGCCCCACTTCGTATAATATTATGTCAGCGCATACATGCATGCCATTGATATGCACACACAGGCTCGGGTGTGTGTACGCATACGTGCGATTAGGGGTGGCATGGAATGCCGAGATCAGGCTATAGTCCCCATCGATGCAAGAGGCGAGGTGCCGACTCACACCCCTCGAAATGTTCGGTACACTTGCAGGAGTGATGGATGCGTGTCGGGGATTGTCTGGGGGTGTACTCCCATATATAAGCTTGCATCTACCTACTGCCGACTCCAACGGGTGCTGAGGTTAGGCAAGTACACCCTCACAGAGACACACTCGTTGCTGTCACGGGGCGACCACGTGAATCGTCGACGGAGAGACGCCTGGGTTGTGCAGGGGGTTAGCTGGCATATGACTGCAAGCTACAGCGAAGGCACCAACACTAGGCTGAGCGACTCAGTCGCAAGTATAGCACAGAATTACCTACACTCTATGAGGTTATCCCATATTATTATCCGCGGAGGACTCGGAATAAAGACTTCAACTTATCACAGTCGTGTCAGATCCACTTGCGATATCCGAATCCTTGTAGAGTATTCATTCACTATCGCTGGCGATGCCACTAGTAAGCGAGTCGAACCTTGTGTGCGTGTGACAGGTGTACAGGATCAGGGCGGTATAAGCATCTGTATTTTGACAATGTCAAAACAAACCAGTTGAAGTATCGACCGCGGCATGACCATTATGCACTGCTTGCTGAAACTGCGCCTTACATCTGATATACAACGCAAAGCAGATACGTAAACGTTTTGTTTTGAATCTCTTTAATCGGCAGATAGGGAAATAAGTTCAAAAATGGGAGGCCACACGGCCTCGATGTGAGTGTGGTACGAGAGTTTCTTATAAAAATAGAATATTAAATTTCACGTATATATATATATATATATATATATATATATATATAGTAGTATAGTATGTGTGTGTGTGTGTGTGTG
>NW_014040146.1:6187-38502 GCF_001186125.1 Sphaeroforma arctica JP610 | reverse complement strand
GTTCAGTTCCCCCGTATTTCTACATATATAGAGTTTGACAACATTGAAAATTCAGATGAAGACATCTCTGACCAAGTCGATTACACCCGAAAACTGGGCGAGGTCACCGTTGCAACGGGACTCGGGCCGTTGTTCAAGAACGCCGCCGACCTGATTCGCAAGGACAAGACCGTGCAGGACAATTATGTTGGTTTCATATGCGAAGAGTCTATCCAGTGGGGGGACACACAGGTGTTCCACGAGGTCGCCGCGGGGCAGAAGCCCATTTGGATCTTTGAGTATGATGACGTGTCCGATTCTGATTTGTCAAAGAACAAGTCGCTGGCAACCGAGATCTGGCTTGACACTAACAGCGGCTGGAAAAAGCTCGCATAACTCGTCCGGGGGACCCTATTTTTTTTTCCTAAACCCTAAAATAAACCCTAAATAATGGATGCGACATCGCTTATTCTACTCTCATTGTTCCTTCTCATAATCATTGTCGGAGTGGTGGTGGCCGTAGTTGTGTATGCTAAAAGCACACCCGACGTTCCTGTGCAGAGTCTAGGCAACACGTCGACGACATCTAGTACTGGCAATACGAGTGTGCAGACGCAAAACCAATCAACGGGGACTGCTGGAAGCGATGGCGAAGGCGGTGGTGACGATGACTCTGGGATTGATGGCGAAGGCGGTGGTGACGATGGCGCGGGGGGCAATGGCAGTATCGTGGGGATCGATCCGTCTGTGAAGCTGTGCACGAGCAGTGGCACGAAAAACATTAGCGATACAATCATTGTAGAGAGTGGTGAGACGTACGACGGGAAATGCCAGACCATTGTGCCCAGCGGCGCTATGGGTGACGGCAGCCAGGCCGAGGATCAGAAACCATACTTTAAGCTCTATCCCGGCGGCACCATCAAGAACGTCATATTGTCCGCAAACGGGCTCGATGGCATCTGGTTTGTGAGCAAGAGTACGTCAAAGAGCGATACGTGGACCCTCAACAATGTCACCTGGACAGACGTGGGCGAGGACGCGTGCTCGTTCCGCGAGGAGGCCAGGGACGGGACGCTGAACCTCGTCAACTGCTCAATGTCAAAGGCAAAGGACAAAAGCATCCAGGCCGGCAACTCGTTCGTGGGCACTATCAACCTCGTCAACACGCACATGTTTGACAATTACCAGACATTCAGAGTCGGAGTGGAGCCACAGACGTACCGCGCCACGAACTGTGAGCTGAAAGGCACCAACCTCATTTACGGGGGCGCGTACCAGGGGCCGTGCAACGGTGTGGCCAAGTTTGAGTTTACAAGCTGCAAACTGGGCGGTGGCATCCACAAGCTCTGCGATCCCGCGAAGCAGGTCAAATACACAAACTGTGAGGGTCCCTAAAAGAAAAAATAAGAAACGTGTGTGCGTTGGCTGAGTCTGATTTGTCTTTGGACGAAAATAATGAAAATGCCGATAATCACGTTTTTAACAGTAGAGATCAGGCTGCCCAATCGGTTTCTGTTGGCATGCAATCGGGGTATAAAAATCAGGCTACCCGATCGGTTGCCGTGGGATACAATGCCGGACACACTACGCAAGGTGAAAATAGTGTTGCGATTGGCTATGGTGCGGGCATGATCACACAGAGTAAAATGGCAATTGGCATTGGTAACAATGCAGGACAGACTGAACAGTGTGAATACGCTATAGGTATCGGGAATCTCACGGGAAATACCCAGCAGGGGCGACAGGCTATAGCAGTCGGATTTGCGGCTGAAGCAGAACCAGGCTCTGGTGAAACAGGTGGCTGCACACGAGAGTATTATTGGTACACTGATTGAACGTATAAGTGTGCTCGAGTCGTAAAAAAAAACATCATCATTCACGCCTGACATATGGGGGTGGTTTCAATAACGAAAAAAAAAATGGGGGTATAAAATGCAACGAATAGTCCAAGGTTTGATTCACAATCTCCCCCACAACAACAACAAGCAACCAAACAACAACAACAACAACAACAACAACAATGCAGGGGATACTTGAATCGCACTTTACTTGTGTCATCTGTACCACAGTAACGCTAGGTATCAAACAGTCTTCTTGCTGTGGAACGTCACTGTGCGCCAGCTGTGTGACCAAGACCAAGGGCGACTCATGTTGCACGTGTCGCAATAGAACGTTTGTCATGTTCAAGAACCGCGCTATACACGAGGTGCTCGAAACTTGTCGTCGGACGTGCGCAGAGTGCGAGGTTGAGCTCAACATTATTGCGTTCAAACGCCACCTGTGCCCAGCCCAAGTTACCCAGCTGCCGACTATAAAGCTGGCCGCCGATTACGAGTCCCTGCTGCGCGGTGCATCATACAAGTGTACGTTAACCAAGCCCCGTGGGTCTCTTGATGGCGAGCAGATCCTTATCGGACAGGTGTCTGCCACGGTACACTCTACGTGTGACAGCGATGGGGTGGCGATAGTGTATATACCGGAGAGCGAGAAGTATGCGAAACTATCCTTACACGCGGCCAATCATCTCGTGGTCGATCGCCAGGAAGCCGAGAAAAAGGCTTGTGAGAACGCGCGACGGGCCGCGGCCGCGGAGTTGGAGTTCATGTTTGGTCCCTTGGATGATGATCGAGAGTTTGCATTTGACAGCAGCGATGTAGATGAGTCGGACATCGAGGTGATAGGCTCCAGCGATCTTTCAATGTTACCTGCTATTTGGAGCGCAATGACTGTTGCCACCATGAGTCCGGAAGAGAGACAAATGTACAATCGTGTCCTGACCGATGATGCGCTGGCAGCGGTACTTCCCAGACGCAGCCGCCGCATAGGTGTGAGATGGAAGTTGGTTGCAATTCATCGATGTCATTTAGATCGCCGACACTATATTGCACCGTTCCACGCTGACCGTTTGCATGTACGCGTGCTGTCGTCGCGCAATGTCAAGACACGACGTCAGTTGGTCCCTCAAGACTTTTTGTAAAAATTTATCTAAAAATAAATAAATAAACGACAGTGTACAAAAAAAATCAGTGAAAAAAGAAGGTACTTTTGGAATTGGTAAAAAAAGAAGGCGATTTTCGGTTTGGTGAATTATTATGGTAAATTTGCCAAAAAAAAAACAGTGTATTTTGAGGTCACATTAGTACACACAACATTTATAGACTATTTTGGGACACATAAAAGCGTCAGCAAGTCAAAACGCATGTTGAGGCTACCTTCTTTTGACTAAGGAAAATATTAAAAGTAGTCAAATTGGTATATCATTTTTTTATGTATGTAAATTGTATAGAAATTTAGTGGTCAAAATTATATTTATTGGCCAACAAATTCTGACAGCGTGATTAGGTGATCGTCAAAACAGCGATACAACGGGGAATATATTACAGATCATTACATTATATATATTTTCATTCACATACTCATCACTCATAGTATCAATCAATTATCATGCCACCAGAGTGTGGTGTTTTAAAGTGTAAAGGCAGAACCCATCTAGTGAGATTCCCGACAAATACTATATGCGTTTATTTTATTATTCTTTGTTTCTAAATTTACATAGTTTCATCGATAGGTTCATTGATGTCGGGATGTTGCATTTTGATGTAGAGCATCATTTCTGACGATGTAGAAATACAGCCTCCGGTCAGTCTAAAATATCAAGATCAATTGAGATAATACATTGGTTTTTATTTGTATTTTAAATAATTTAATACAAGCTCTTTTTCCAATATTTCCAAAGTGTTCTAAATTCACTTTGATGGCTCCAATAGCCTGAGTATTTGGTATGACTCATTTACTTGGACCTATTTGAGACATTAGTAGATGTAGGATATTATAAACTAAATTTTATATTCTCCGAACTACTACTTATAGATTTTGGTCCTCCCGCCAATCTCCAAAATCCAATAAGTCTTTTTCTTTTTTTAACTTTTCTTCAGATGGAACATTATTTATATCAGCTCATGTATTAACGTGACTTACGTTATTATGTCTATCTACAAATTAGGCATGTGGTCATGAACACTTAGTACTTCTAGTGAAAATTATTCAATAAAGAACAGCTAGAGGTACGCCCTGTGTGATCGAGGATATTTAGGCTCTTAACAAGAGGCAGTCCCGATCATTCTTACACAAGCTACCACTACTAAATCCTAACTGACTAAATTGTATTTTAGTTTAATATAGTTTGAAACCTAGTAATTTCCATCGAAGTTTACAACGACAGAAACGATTGTACCTTGATTAATCCAACTTATCACTGCCACTTTTTTTTGTCATTGTCGTCGTAAGCGGATACATAGAGCATTATACATGCTGCATCTCAAATCTGTAGACGTTCATTTATATCCGTAAAGGAGTCTCGCGGCACAGATCTTACTGAGCACAGCTTTGAAGTCGTGGTCTGTTAAAGTTGTATTTTAGTATGTATTTAATTATTTATTCGTAGTGGTAAAATCTTCATCATACGTGTAGTTGTGTACACAAGCGCCAAATAATATCTTTTTTAAGAAATATGAATGTTATCTCACTTAATATGTCGTTCATTATTAAGAAATTATCTTGAAACAAAATTGGCTTAATTAAGAAATAAGGAGTACGCATTATGGATTTATTATTAAGAACCACCGCTTTGACACGATCAATATCTTATTCTTAATTAATAATCATGTAACGAAATAAAAATGGGTTTAAGTTCTGGATTCTGCGGATTTTGGGTTAAGGATTAATAGAAATTGGGTTCAGATTCTTAATTTAGGAAAAAGAATCATGTGCTTTCCCAAAATGCAATAAGAAAACGTACAGATCGCTACATAATAATGTCATGGTAGCTCGGGATACAACCCCCAGAAGCCCCAGAAAGAAGAAACACCCACCATCCTACCCTGAGGAAGACAAGACCCCTGGAATCTAATTTTTAATTTTTAGAAAAACAAAAATATACTCTGCGGGCCAGTGGGAGATTCACGTCACCACTGGTACTGTTCGTCTCGCGCGTTCTCGCTGTATGGCCCGAAGGCACAGAGGCGAACTAAAGGACGACGAGGCTTTTCAGCAAAATCACGGACGTCGGACTTTTAAGATTGACAATATTGCTTTTGCTCAAAAATCGTATACATCAAAATAGCATTTGCAGAAAAATCTTCACTTCTCATTTTTAACTTTAAAACATCTGAAGTAGTTTTTGTCTGTTCTTTATTTCTAACTACTTCTTTCGTCATATGTTCACAGTTCAGCACGTTTTCTGAATGTCGACCTCATTTGAAAATAAACAATTGTATTTAAAGTTATATTTTTTTAAATATATGTTCTTAAAACATACCCAATCCTTTCGAGTTAGAAAATATACAAAATATAATGAGTAAATATTTTTTTAAATAGTATATAAATGGTAAAATAAATACATCCTCTGTTGAGTGTCGACTGTAGACTCTTTTTCTTTTTCTTTTTGAAAATATACAAATACAAACCGTCGTTCGGGAAAATTGTCAGAATTATGAGTCATCATTTTGGGCATAACCCGGCTTAAAAACCAAGCCTCTATAAATAAATTCGAGAACCTGTATTTTTCAAATTTTTCAGCCGTAACTCGTAAGTAAACGAATTTCACCTTTTATCTCTGAAATTCTTACAATAAATGTACCCCACTCCACGTATACACTAAAATGCGATACAAACTATTGGCTATATAAAGACCAGCTCCTTTTTTGAAACTGGTCAGATTATTTCGCCTGTGAGTTAAAATAAAGCGTCAATTAATAATACATACTAATCATGACGAGCATTAAGGTCATAAATGGCCAAAGTGACGTACGCCGTCTGAAAGTAGACAACTGGGCAGATGCAGCGAGCCAGATAAGGTCTCGTTTCGATGCACAGGATTTTACGGCAAAGTATGTCGACGAAGATGGAGATCACGTTACCATAAGCACAGAGGACGACTTTCAGGAGGCATTAGATGAGTCTAAGGGTACTTTGCGAGTGTTGCTCACGAACGTAGCTTCTGCTGCGCGCACGGATTCAGTCGACGCCGAGGGGGCACCTACCCCTGTCGAGGTTGTAGATTTTGACGATGTTGACGATACTGTTCTAGTTGAAGCAATAGAGGAGCTTATTGTCGAGCCTACTATCGAAGAACCCGAAGTCGTGCAGCCAGTGGTAGAGAGCGATGCTGAGGAGATGAGCGCACAACAGGCGACGGTGGAGGCTATGGAACCTGATGAGGAGTCAAAGAATGTGAGTGAGAAGGAGAAGGAGGCAAATGTAGCTGTTTCAGATGCAAACGAATCCACCGAGAGTAAGACGGAGTCTGTTGTGGATGAGGAAGAAGAACAGAGAGCACCAAAACCGCTTGATTTCCTAGAAAGTTTGTTTAGAGGAATGGAAGGCATGGGTCATAAAGATGGCGACAGAGTTGGGGATGATATTGCGAGCGTTGCCGAAAAATGGGCGCAGAACGCTATGCCTGGGATCATGGACAGTCTGGTTGGAAATCTAGCCAATATGCAGGTTCCTCAGGGGTCTGAGTCTTCGGGCGACAGAATTTCAGATGACATTGCGAGTGTTGCCGGAGCATGGGCGCAGAACGCAATGCCCGATATTATGGATAATATTGTTGGAAATCTAGCCAATATGCAGGTTCCTGAAGGATCTGGGTCTTCAGAGTCTTCCGAGTGCGATTGTCAGGGTTGCGAGTGCGAGGGTGAAAAGTGTGCTGAAACTTCTGAAGGTGCCGAAAATGGGGAACGTGTTCACTCCGGAATAACTTGCGACGTGTGCGACAAGACCGTTGTTGGCAACCGCTATAAGTGTCAGGATTGTGTCAACTTTGATCTGTGCGAGCCTTGCTTCCAGACTGAAAGTCATGACGAGTCTCACGCACTACTGATGCTTCGTCTACCTCGTTTGCGTCAACAGCGCAGTCGTCGAGGCCCATGGAATTACGGTCCACAGGAAGGACCTCGTCACCCTCGCCATCGCCACCATGGTAAGGGTCACCCACGCTATCGCCACCATGGTGACGGTCACCCACACCCCCCTCACCACGGTGACGGTCACCCACACCCCCCCCCTCACCACGGCGACGGTCACCCACACCCCCCTCCCCGTGGTCACCCTCGGCCCCCTCATCACGGCAAGGGTCATCCACACCCACCTCCCCCTCCCCCCCATTTCCAGCACTTCGGCCCTCGTCCCCCCCACATGATGCCAGGTGGACCACCAATTGCTCATATGTTCAGTAGCGGTCCTCACGTGTTTGACGGTCTTCCCAATATGTTTGGGGGAATGTTTGGTGGCGCAGACGTCCATTTCGGAGGCCCGGAGGTCCATTTCGGAGGACCTCAGAGTGGCCCATGCGGACGTCGTGGTGGTCGAGGCCCTCCTCCTCCACCACCTGCTCCCGGAATGGACCCTATCGCGTCCTTTATGAATGCCATGTTCTCTCAGCAAGGTCGCGGCAATAGCGGGTACGAAGCTATGGCTAAACCTAGCGGTAAGAAATGCGGCAAGCCGGAGAAGAAGGAGTGCCATAAGCAGAAAACTGCCGATGCTACTAGTGTGCCTGCGAAGTCTGCTGAGGTCGCTTCTGAGAAGAATGAATCTGTGGAGACCGAGTCTGTGCCTGAGAGAACTACGACAACTACTGCCTCCCCTAGACAAGAGGAGTGCATGGTAGTAGAATCGGTCGCAGAGGTAGAGGATGATGAATATGAAAATTCGTCCTCTGCTGATTGCGCTGGTGCAACTACCGCAAAGGGTAACGAGAAGAATCTGGATATTATGCACAAGTTGTATGATATGGGTTTCACCGACCGTTCTCTCAATGCTGCATACATTCGTATGTATGGTTCAGACATCAGCGAGATCGCCAATCGTTTGACAGAGCGCAAATAGGAATAGTGAAGGAGAGAAACCAGTGGTCAACGAATACGAGATTCGCAACGGGGCGTAATTCATTTTTGTTACGGACACGGGAGTTAATATATGAATAGCGAGCGCTAGAACAAACGCTCAAAGGAATGTCAGATCTTTGACTCAAAGCAGGGCTGGCTTAAGAAGAGAGACCAGTGGTCAACGAATACCGCGCATGCGTCGGATGAGGTTTCGGAACGGGACATATTACATTGTTGTTACGGACACGAATTTTATATATGAATAGCGAGCGCTAGTAGAACAATCGCTCAAACGAAGTCAGGCCAATGACTCAAAGCAGGACTGGCTTTGTCAGGTGGTTCTTTGTTAAAAAACAAAAAAAATAAAGGTACATGTATATAAATACTCGGGTGTATTGAGCACCAATTCGCATTTAAGTATTGTAGTTTGTAGAATTAGTAGTACTTGAAAAGATACTTGAAGAACAGCAGCAGTATATTCAGCATCGCTTTTACGTACAGCTTTCAAATAGAGATCAACGAGACAGGCAAAAGCATGGTTCTGTTTCGACACGATTGCAATCGCTTTTGTCAGCCTGCTTCGTTTCATCTGTGTACCTTTATCCTACTTATACTGCTGCTGTATGTTATATTTAGAGAGCTATGGTATATCATATAGCCCAAAATACAAAAATGCAGTTGTACATAACCTGAAAAAAGAACAAGAAGGCTGTCATGAAAAACAAAAACCCTCTTGAGTCTGAGGTCCAACCCGATGTCGCACACATCGTTTTAAAAGAAAATTTACTCTCAAAAGGCTAAAATGGGCTATGAAAATCGGACTATGTTGTTCGTGTTGAGAGACCCTCAAAAAGTGAAAAGTAAACAAAAGCTGTTGTAAGTAGCGATGAGAGTACAGTATCTAGTTCTAGAGGTCAAAGTTTGTTCGATACGTAAGTGGACAATCAGCGAGTGATGGTCGGCGACAATAAGGAGAGTGCAAAGCACCCGTCTGAGGGTAAGTATTGGTTGAACGACGCTCGCGCTTCAGGTTGTCTAACCCTAAAACATACTGTAGAATAGTGTCATATTTGACATTTCCATAGTTAGCGTTGCTCATGTACATAATTGTGTGGTACACACGTTAATACGGTACTGCTGGCATATCACGATCACCACTGTCTGATATTTCGAGGTGTTCATTGTCCCGTGAGTATTATCGAGCCATCGATAGAATGATCAGGCTTGCTGCTCCACGAGTACTTGCCTGTCCTACAGTTCACACACGAAATGCATTTGATCACTTCTTCTCATCGAACGGTCAGGCATGTTAACATCCCTCACCCCTTTATCTGGTTACAAACCTTAATTTGCGTATGTCGATGCACACCATGCGTGGGAATTAGAGCGGTGACACGCTTCTAATGTTTTTGATGGTGACTCTCTGACCTCATTTCTATAGTTAGCAAGAGTGACATGTGATCTTGTATACTCCTTATTACATATACCTTGTTACCATCAAAATACGGCTATAACATTCGATTAGCAAAATCGTTTCGTATAGAATGAATACATGCATTATTTCCATCAGGAAGCGCTTATATAGTTAGCTAGAACGGTTCTCGGTGATAAAGTGGGCTAGAGCGGTTCTAGCCAATCTTATGTACACCATTCATCTACGTCTTGTCTATTAGTGGGCTCGGCGGAGGCTAAACCAGGAATGTTGGGCGTGCATGATGCGGGAGGGTCGTGTAAAGAGGCATACAATCAGAGTATCGATCTGGAAGAGCCCCCCACAGCATTCTGGGAGAGGAAGGTAAGTGTGTGCTATTCACAATACTTGTTATGCAATCGCGAACATCCGCCTCAATCGAACTTACGTGGTGCGTGTGCGTGCTTACTAGAGACACGATAGTGAAGATGTGAAGTAGAATATCACGTATTCGGCGATCCCAGCTGGACTCAAACGATAGAAAAACCAAGGGACCAGTGAACCTGTGTCACCCTATACCCATGAGCCATGCTGTCTATCTATGAGCCATACAGTCTATATCGCTCCAGTTCATGGTTCAGTGTCGCGACAAATGTGTGGTGTCTGATTTATATCCCAAACTTTTAACGGCCCTATACCCTGCTCATTGTTCCTAGCATCACCTCACGATGATGGTTTTGACCCACTGTTGGTACACAGGTGCACGCGATGTTCCAGCTGATAGCCAAACGAGGACTGATGACCACTGACGTAAGTATGGGTGTGCTTGTGAGTGTGTCAATGGGCATCACTGACTGATTAACATGCCTATCGAAAGTGTAGTGACATTCGCTGAAAGCAATGACCTCGTTCCATCACGTGTATGGGGCCCGGTGCTTTATGCTCCAGCCATTTTAGTTGTTCCATTGATTCCTGCTGCGTCTGTTGTTGGCTACATTTGGGTGTAGTTATGAGTGACATGCCACTCAACTGTCACCTATTGAGTGATTCTGTATCGGCTTGTTCGCGTACCTACTGGTCAAATGTGTTGAATATTGTGGAAGAACCGTGTTCTATAAAGTCGTAATATTTTACCGCGTCGAGTTCGATACAATATAGCAGGCAGCAGCTATACTCAGTATTCTTGAGCCATCTTAACCAGACAGAGCTACTGTACACAGCCTGAGTGAGTGCAAACGTAGCTCATATATCTTGTGCGTCGGATGACTCTCCCAAACAGTCAACAGCCCACCTCATGTAACCAAGGCAACTGTACATACAGAATCACAGCGGAATGCACACACAAGTACATGAGCTTGCAGTAGACGTGCGTGTTCAAAGCATCTGAATACAACAACTGGCTACTCTCAACCCGTCTACACCTGAAGCTCTCTTCTAACACACACCTGACCTACCTACCTGGCCCTCTCTCAGGAACTTCGGGTGGGTGTAGAGTCGCTTGAAGATGAGGTGTATGCGGACGCCACGTACTACGAGAAGTGGGCCTCGTCTATTACACGGTATGCGTTCAACAAGCATACAGACGTCACCATCATCAATAAGCAGTTGCCTAGTACCACACCTTGAGTGAGTGTATGCAGGTATATAGTGCCAGTGGTTCATAAATACTGTGCAGGCATTATGTGCATACACGCATAGTTAGTTGTCTGTACATGTTTACAGAACTTATTCTGTACCTACAGCTGTATGCTCGACGATGCCGGAAACTGTTTCACGAGGGGTTCACCCAAATACATGTCCACTTGTACGGATAATTTTATTCGGTGTTTCACTAGGACTACTCGATCTGGCCGAATTAACAACCCACTATGTGTCCTACGGACGTGTGTCGTTGTGCTGCTAGCACTTTACTCTCGTGTCATGCGTAGTGTACACCAGAACAACTGCCCATGGTGTCATGGGGTTGACTATCTCGTGTACATATAATCCATCCTCCCTGCACGAGTGCTGACTACTCTTCATACCGTGACTTAGTGCATTTGGTTGACTGATCTGCATACACGGATCACGGCGATAGTACACGTGCACCCACTTCAATGTGAGTCGCCAGTGTGTGTGGGCCAACAGTGCGGCTGAGTTCGGTACGAGTTCACCATCGCTTTCGGCGCATCTTGCAGTTGAAGTGCTGTACTTTCTTCTAGCTGAGGTGCTACACTTTCGTTCATCTGAAGTTTTGCACTTGTATTGGCCATCTTCCCTTCAGCCAGTGCATTGACCGGCACATCTTCGCCGTCACTGATCTGTACCAGGCGATGGGCGTAGATACAAGCGTTACCTACATAGCTCCACGCTTTGCCGTCGGCGATACAGTGACTGTAAAGGCTGAGGACTTCTCCACGCACTGGTGAGTCCATCTGCACATGCCTGTCGTGATCACGGCGGTCTGAAACCCTAATGAATCTCACTTAGCAAGCAATCTTTAGAACACACTTTCGTGTGAGTGTGTTGTAGCATATGATACCCCTGTCTCTTACACTTGACCAGCGTGGTACAGTACTAATGAATCGCACTTAGCAAGCAATCGTTAGAACACGCTTTAGTGTGCGTGAACACACTTTCGTGTGAGTGTGTTGTAGCATATGATACCCCTATTTCTTACACGTGACCAGCGAGGCACCGTACTAATGAATCTCACTTAGCAAGCAATCTTTAGAACACACTTTCGTGTGAGTGTGTTGTAGCATATGATACCCCTGTCTCTTACACTTGACCAGCGTGGTACCGTACTAATGAATCGCACTTAGCAAGCAATCGTTAGAACACGCTTTAGTGTGAGTGAACACACTTTCGTGTGAGGGTGTTGTAGCATATGATACCCCTATCTCTTACACGTGACCAGCGTGATACCTTATTAATGAATCTCATTTAGCAAGCAATCTTTAGAACACACTTTCGTGTGTTTGTGTTGTAGCATATGATACCCCTATCTCTTACACGTGACCAGCGAGGCACCGTACAAGTGAATCTCACTTAGCAAGCAATCTTTAGAACACACTTTCGTGTGAGTGTGTTGTAGCATATGATATCCCTGTCTCTTACATGTGACCAGCGTGGTACCGTAGTAATGAATCTCACTTAGCAAGCAATCGTTGGAACACACTTTCGTGTGAGTGCGTTGTAGCATATGATGTGGCCTGTGCGCTGTTTTGGGGATGTCGGGTGTGTTTTATTAGACGCTCGTGTGATGCGCAAACTTACGTGTGAGATTACACGTGCGTGATTAATCTCGAGCGTGGTAATAGCCACAGCGTTCTCTCCCTGGCATATCCAATTGTATACATATACTTTATAGCGGCCCGCTCGCAAAAAAATACTATATCTTAGCTACTGAATGGATTAGAGACGTAGCAAGTAGTGATCTCATACCAGAATGGGTTCTTATTATACTGCCAATGCAGGAGAAAGCCTCATTTGCGCACACCCGGATACATCTTCGGTGCACGCGGTGAGGTTATCGAAGTCTTGGGCGAGTATGGCACACCCGAGCTGAAAGCGCTAGGCAGTGACTATACACTGACACAGACGCTGTATAAGGTTCGCTTCAACCAAGCACATATATGGAAGGCGTATGAGGGTATGTGCACGGGACTACGAGAGTGAATGTCTATGTGTACGTGTCTTCTCGTCAGAAAATGTGATGCTGTGACGGTACGCATCTGACAGGAGTGTATCTGTACGGCGGATGAGGCCATACACCTACCTACTATTGACAGCCCTTTGGTGTGTGGAAATGAACCTTCAGCAGTCGACGCAGGGCTGATAATGGGTAGTCCCATCATGATTTGTGTATTTATTATTACTACATATATATATATATATAGCTTTTGTAGTATCCCACGCACTCAGAACCTGCAATAGATCGACATTACTAAGTCACGGTACCTGCGCAGCTGGAACTAAATTCTTCACACTTCACTTCCTTTAGGCGGTGCGAATGATACGTTAGACGCAGACGTGTACGACATGTGGCTCAACGACGGCACTGCAGCGGACTCGCACGCCCACGTGGACTTGATGAAACACTCACACGCACACGCTCATGACGATAGTGAGGCGCATTCGCACTCACACGGAGATGGCGACGGGCACGCGCATGATCACGGAGACCATGTTCATGAGCAGAGGAGCGTAGTGGAGCAAACAGGTACGCCGACGGTACCAGATTGGGCGGGGGGGGGGGGGTGATTTACGGTGTCTTGGGTGTGTGTGTGGGGGGGTGATTTACGGTGTCTTGGGTGTGGGGGAGAGGGTATGATTTAAGATGTCATGGACTCAATGTATTTCCGGCTTGTCGTATTGGCGCGCTGTGGACCATGTTTTAACCAGTGTGCTCTTACTTTCATCATATTGTTCATGGCCTATTGTCATGGGAGCTATTTGTATGGGCGGGCCCACACCATGTGGCGTATTCCTTATGTGTAGCCATTCACGCAAATCATACGACCAGACATGTACGGTCAACCTGCAGTGCACATCAGCGTCATAAGAACAAGTATATTTACACGGAAGCACTTTAACGGCCTGTATATACAAAACATTCCATGTCACGTATACGTCGCTATTTAATTCTGTGCTCGGATGGTAAATGTACCAACTGCATCTCCTTCGCTACATCAACCTGTAATGCACATCAGCGTCATAAGAACAAGTATATGTACACGGAAGCACTTTAACGGCCTGTATATAAAAAACATTCCATGCCACGTATACGTCTCTATTTAATTCTGCGCTCGGATGGTAAATGTACCAAATGCATCTCCTTCGCTACATTAACCTGCAGTGCACATCAGCGTTATAAGAACAAGTATATGCACACTTGAATTCTCTGTTGGTCAGTATTCGCAAATTTCTCAGGCCAAAGAACACGCCTCTTGATAGTTATATATACTTTTATTTAAACTAGTCCATCATACATACCTCTAGATAGTTTTTTATACCTTCATTTAAACCAGCCCAATCTACACACCTCTAGATAGTTCTATATAACTTTATCTAAACCCTGATTCGCTTCGCTGTATGTCCCTTCAGCTGTAGACCGGGAGGGACCTTTGCCACCACTGGCACCACTAGCCGACACTCTCGAAAAAGTCTTCATTCAAAAGAATATCTTCACCGCTGAGGTGAGTCGGAACTATCGGTGCGATGGATCTAGAGCATTTAGTACACATCTGCAATGCACATCTGTTGAGCGTATCTATGCAAACGGTCGACTGGTACACACAGTATGACGAAGATACTTGGAAGGATTTGCATTCATAGTGGTTAAGGGGAAATACAGACGCTTTCCCTTTCGAGCTCTGGACTTATGTTAATTTAATGAACCACCGCTGAAGTACGAGCGTATTTCCTTCGTTTGATCCCTGTCACGTTCGCTGGAAATCTCTCTAGCTTGCCCAACAAGTTGATGCAACTCTAAACAACGACAAACCACACCAAACACTCAGGATTTGCGCAAAGAGATTGAGGTGATCGACGGATACGGCCAGGACTACGCAGGCGCACGTCTGGTGGTGCGTGCCTGGAAGGACGAGGCATTCAAGCAACGTCTACTGACCGACTCTAAAGCACCAATGGCTGAGGAGGGTATACCGAAGGAGGGAGAGGTCTTACCTGCAAGGGTGCGTTTGGGTCGTAAAGCTGAATGTGTGTGTTTGCAGTCGGTCTCACATTTTTCTAATGGGTATTAAGGCAAGTGTGTATTATTTCAATCTTGCCCCCCTCCCCCACACACATATAACATATATATATATATATATAAACTCATCTGGATTTCTACTACCCATTCTCAGGTGATTGTGGTGGCAAACACGCCTACCGCACACAATGTGGTGGTGTGCACACTCTGCTCATGCTATCCCATCGCATTGTTGGGTCTCAGTCCACCCTGGTACAAATCTCGATCTTATCGATCACGTATAGTTTTCGAACCCCGCAAGGTATGGCTTATGTACTGCTGTTTCATCGATTTTCAATTGTATATACATGTATCTGATATATATATATATATATATATATATACTATATATATATATATATATATATATATATATATATATGTGTGTGTGGGTGTGTTTAATTGTCGATATGTATGTGTATGGTCGTGCATTGTCGCCATTTTTGATTAATTACAACTCTGCCGTACCAGTCTCTCGCAAGCACTCTCACTACGTAGAATCCCTCCTGTCCCCTCACACAAAAGGTTTTGAAGGAATTTGGCACAGACATACCCAAGGACGTTGCCATCCGAGTGCACGACAGCACAGCCGATGTTCGGTACTTGGTGATTCCTGAGCGCCCCAGCGGCTCTGAGAACTGTACTGATGAGGAGTTACTGCGACTGGTGACCAGAGACAGCATGATAGGCGTGACCCGTTTGTAGGAAGGCTAGTGTGTCCCGTACGCGTGTGAGAATGTATGTATGAAGCGGTTGTAAGAAGGTTAGAGTGCACTGTATGTATGTGTGGGTGTGTATATGAAGCAAACACACGCAACAGGCGGATATGGGCCATACAGGCAGACTTGAACGTATAGTTGTAGCTGCGTGAGAGGAGAAGCACTCGTTTGTCTATGCATGGAAGACGGCGAGTTCAGGGCATGATCGACACTTACGTGTGCACGCCATCGTTGGTGAGATAATATGTAATCATGCGAAACGTATGCGCAGTAGACATAAAACATATTAGTCACCATGCTATCCAGAAACTCGTCTTTGTTCAGCTACATGTGCACAAGGTATTGTGGTAGTTTTTAAGGCGCGTACTTATGACGTGAATATGTTATGTAGCTAGTGGAAGCGTTGTTGTAAGCGCTGGCATAGCCCGCCCATTCACCATCACTCAGTTGTGAGAGTTTGGTGGTTGGCATTGTAGTTGATGACTTCGTGTGAGTAACATACTGAGTTGACACTTGAGTCATGACTCATGGCTCTATTGCGGGTGCCGCAGCGCACTCTTGTGCACCACACTATGCTTCAGGGCGTGTTCGAAGGATAGCCTACCACTATGGTCAAATTGTATAGCTAGTAGGGTTACCAGTGGTTAATAAGACACCTGTGTGCGTCAATACCAAACGTTGACAAAGCAGAGTCAAAATAAAAAACTTCTGGGTCCAAAACTGAGTTTGTACATAACCTGAACGTAGTTTTTAGGCCAAAGGCTATTCGTCACCTTTGTGGATGTCTAAATCGCACTATCAACAATAAAGTATGAGAACCTGGGGTATTCGGGTGTGTGTGCTATAGGTGCCTATTTATATTTCAAAGAATTTATGGTTGTACTAAAACCCAGGCCATCTAATTAATAAGTCAGTCACAGACAATCCATTCTACTTGCAGCGCAGCAGGCTTTAGCAATGTTGGGTTCGCAACCCGAAGTGTGTTTCACGATCACCTCAGCAACTTTCAAGTCAACCCCCTAAGTGTATCTGCTGCGTATATGGTTACAGGCTGTATGATACCCATATTTGGCACAGGCTGTATGATACCTATATGACACTACAATTCTCCCTCACAAATGACTTGTACCTTTCATTGGGTAGCCCATACCTCACTGCGTCACACTTGAGAACACTGGGGAAGTGCGCCTTGTCTGACGCGCGGACAGGACAAATGAAGATACGTTAGTTATAGCCAATCGGTTGATTCAAGGGAAGATGCTTTAATGACCAATCGATTGATTCAGGGGAAGATACTTCAACAGCCAATCGGTTGATCCAGAGTCTATTCCCACGTGCTACTTGGCTCTGGCCCCCTCCTGTACGTCGCGAGTGCTTGTTTGCCTGTCTGTGAGTCTGGTGGATAAGGTCTCCCAATCAAATCACCGACAACTTGTGTACCGAAGTGCGCCATCGGAGCTGAAAGTGGCGTTGGTAGGGCAATAGGTTCCGCTCTAACTGCACTATCACCTCGGCGTAAGTACCTTCACGAACGCTAGGAATGATAACCGCTGCCTACGGTATGTGCAGGGTTGGGGCAAAGCCAATAAATCATTAGCAGAGCGATCCAAGGTACCGATGAAGGTCAAGACACATCCATCTCTTCGGAGCATCGCATATGCCGATGTCGAGTGATGCCTTCGCACACGATGGCTTGCCGGAGATGAGGACTCTTGAGTTTGCATTCGACGTGCGCACATAGGCAAACCTCTGCGAATGGTCTGCTACTTCGCAGGATTCGTTGTGTACGGTTGAGTTTGTTTGGTATGCACAGTGCAGGAAACCGAGCCCTTGCGCCGAACCTTTGCCCTGGGCATCTCACTGTTTGCACGTGTGGCGCCTGGGGCAGTGGATAGGTCGTTTTAACTCTCATTGCGCAGGTGTGTTAGGGTCCAGGGTTTACGGTCTTGGGTGCATGTGTGAGGCGTGTAAACACTTGCACTGAACTATGAGTCATGTTTGCTCCGGTCGATATTCCACTGATTGCGCCTACGGATAACCTCCGCAGATCTTCCACTCCACCTCACTGTACGACGCCTAGAATCACTTGCGCAGGCACACACACAGCATCGTACGTGACCTTTAGCCTACGGACTCTTGGTAAAGGTTTGGCATGTTACATAGCTGTGTGTATGCACGCGTGTGTCTGCATCTATACGTCTGTATGGAAAGCATGCAACACTCGCCACCTGTATATGCCGAATCCTGACAAACCGCCGTCACACGCTCAGCACTGACCTGGCAACCAGTCTACTGTACACCCATCCACCCCACCCGCACCATCAGGGGCATACCGATACACCAACAGGGACATACGAGACTCTAACTGACCCTACGCTATCAGGGACATACGAGACTCTAACTGACCCTACGCTATCAGGGACATACGAGACTTTAACTGACCCTACGCTATCAGGGACATACGAGACTCTAACTGACCCTACTAGATGGGCGTGGTGCTGGCTTGGTGCCTTGGGGAATGGCAGTGTTAGCGTACAGACGTTAAGTATCGTTTACAATGCGCTGGTATTGTCGGTCGGCCGCTGCGCTGAAGCTGTTGTCCATGCCCGAGGAATCCGTATACGAAGCTCCTGTGGTTGTATAGGGTATTGTAGTATATAGTGTTGTAGTATAGGGTGTTGTAGTATAGGGTGTTGTAGTATATAGTATTGTAGTATAGGGTGTTGTAGTATAGGGTGTTGTAGTGTATATTGTTTTAGTATATGGTGTTGTAGTATAGGGTTATAAGCTATAAATTGAATGCATGTATACATGCATATCTGTGACGTACACTCTATTTTAGTAAATGCTACAGTACATTGTAGACGTCCTGTTCCTTGAACTTCATAGTTCATACTGACCATGCTAGAGTTTTAGGGTTTCAGGGTTTTAGGATAGGAAGAATCGAAGAAGAATGGATATATAGAATCAAGAACAATAGATATATAGGCTAGTTGTGATCGGTCGAAGTTTACATCCTAGTACCCAATAGTTTGGTTCATACTAATAAGTGGCATAGCCAGACAAAGATGGAACTCGACAGATATACCACAACGTACAAAGCCTGCACAGCCCTCTGGCTTCCCTATCTTCAATCCCTAGTTGTATCAACTAAATAAACCATCAGACTACATAAACCAAACTAAATAAACCATCAGACGACATAACCCAAACTAAATAAACCATCAGACGACATAAACCATAACCGGCACATACACACAGGTGTGCATGCGGTCATCAGAACATGCAATAACCTCGCCTGAGCACCTTTAGCACTCACTCACACACGTGTGATCCAACCCAACACATACCTCCATAGCCACCCCCAGGCACGGCAGTGTAGCCGTTGGCCGCCGCTGGCCGGGGCGTGGCACTGGTAGTTTGTCGGGTGATCGAATGGAACAGTGTCTGTAGCGTCGCCAGGAGGTTACGCGGAGAGAGGTCTGACAGTGAAAGCTCGTGTCCGTGCACTATAGCCCAGTTGTGTATGAGATACATGACACTCACCACCAGGCCTACGAACAGCAGGGACAGGAACATGGACTTGATGGTGCTCTGAGGGGATGGTGTATGGTGTATGTAGTGTTAGTAATATGCGTATATGGTGTATGTGGTGATAGTAATATGCGTATATGGTGTATGTGGTGATAGTAATATGCGTCGAGAAAGTAGTGAATACATATGCCTTTGTACCGTAAGAGGAAAGGAAGGACTGTAGATGTGGACAACGTTCTTAGAGACAGAGGCATGGATTTACACAAGAAAAACACTTTCTACGACGAATCATACAAAGTTTTTAAGATGACTTGTGAACATCCATACTCTTGTAATCTCAAGCAATGGACCTGAATTGGAGCTTTAGAGTATTACCAAGGTGTGGCCGAAGTGTCCACAACTCATCATACGCTCACAGGCCCTTAATACATCCGCTCGCATTCGTACACTACCCGCTATCACCCATACAGGTACTTTACGCCTTGAACTAATACTGCTTTTTTCACTCGACCTAATACAATACGCCTTGAACTAATACTGTTTCTTTCACTCGAACTAATACAATTCGCCTTGAACTAACACGTTTTTTTTTCAGTCACAAAGTCGACACAACAGTTATGCACCACTAGGCGTGCTCAACACATCCAAACACTACAAACCCAACCCTCTAGTGGCGTGTACAAATGATACTAAAACCCTCAGACTCACCACGCATGTGGCACTACACCCAAACACTCATACCACGAATCCCGAGCTCTTATGGTGAGTGGGCTGAGGCGAGGGTGTTGGTGTGGCGGCTATCGGGGTAGGTATGGGTGCCGTTTCCGTGGGTGCGGACGTGCCTGTCTGTGTCTGTGTAGTAGCGGTTGATGCCATTGTCGTGGTAGTTGGCACTGAAGTCGAGGAAAGGGATTGTAAGTGGAGCGGTAATTAGTTACTATGTTATATGGCTATACTATATATTATGTTAGTATATATTATTTAACTCTAATGAGCATATTGGTTCGTATGCTTGGGGCTGGGAGGCCATACGCGGTGGAACTCGTGATCATGCTAGTTGGTAGGGTAAGTTACTATTGTAGCTGGTAGTGCAATAGCTATTGTAGCTGGTAGTGTAGTTACTATTGTAGCTAGTAGAGTAATTACTATTGTAGCTGGTAGTGTAGTTACTATTGTAGCTGGTAGTGTAGTTGGTATTGTAGCTAGATGCCATAAGTGATGAATATGAGACTAGCACTGTGGTATAGTAACGAGAACTCACAACAGGTTGTTGCATTCTGCAGCGGGGGTAGACAGTTGCGTTATCCACGCACGCCACACCTTGCACGGCCTACTATACACACATAATCCTGTACAGGTATCCTGTGAAGCTAATCCATGCGTGTGCGTTGCTATGGTTACCCAAGATACATCTTATCTATCCCACACCACAGCCTTGTTCTGTTATTGTATACACTTGTCACATATCACCGCGTGTTGTACCATGGCCCACTCACCCACAGTGGCACAGTCACACGCTTCGCCCTTCTCAAAGGCGTCACCCTGTCCTGAGGCGATGCAGCCTTTGCTGGCGTGCAAGGGCGCGGGTGTGTCACAATCCCGTTGCCGATATTGCCTGTGTACACCCAATAGGTATCAATACAAAATGTATTATCAGTGAATAGTAGTCGTTATGACCTATATACACATCACTATTAGTGTATGCATACACACCACGCCACTAGGACACCCGTGACCATGCTATCCCGGTAAGGTATGTGTATCATGATTCTACAGCTCAACCCAACGCACATGATATAAGCCAGCACCTACACGTCATGTACACAGTGTCATCTCACACCCACAGGAAAGACAATGAACACTCACTTAGACACCTATCATAAATCAACAGCTCAATCCAATGCACATGATATAAGCCAGCACCTACACGTCCTGCACACAGTGTCATCCCACACCCACAGTAAAGGTAATGTACACTCACTTGTACACCTATCATAAATTTAAAGCTCAGTCCAATGCACATGTTATAAACCAGCACCTACACGTCCTGTACACAGTGTCATCCCACACCCACAGAAAAGACAACGACCACTCACTTAGACACCTCCTTGAACCCATCCTCACACTGACATCCCCATTCTGTCCAGGGGCCATATCTGCCGAAGGTGCACTCGAGGTGAAGCGCTGTGTCGTTGCTGGACCCAAACGACGGCGTAGTATAAACCTCGCCCATGTCTGTGCAATTGTAGTCGGGGCTAGATGCACTCGTTGTCGACTGAGTAGGTATAGAGGTTGTCAAGGTAGGTATATAAGCACCAAGGTAGGTATGTAAGTGTCAAGGAGTGCGATGACAAGGTAGGTATGTAAGTACCAAGGAGTGTGATGACAAGGTAGGTATGTAAGTGCCAAGGAGTGTGATGGCAAGGTAGGTATGTATGTGCCAAGGAGTGTGATGACAAGGTAGGTATGTATGTGCCAAGGAGTGTGATGACAAAGTAGGTATGTATGTGCCAAGGAGGGTGGTGTCAACGTAGGTATGTAAGTCTCAACGAGATATGGTATTGAAGGTAGGAGGGGGTGTACAGGCAAGGAGTAGACAGAAAGGGGTCGGTATATGTGCAGATGATCAGCTCAACACCTGTACAAGCTGATACACGCATAATCGTATAATACGCAAACCTTGCTCACTCTGATGAAGCGAGGAGCATGTATGTGTGTACACATGAGCCTTGTTGCTGAATATGTTATCATGTATGTATACATATACACACCGACGTTATCTCCTTGTTAATGAATATGTGATCATGTATGTATACAGATACACTCCGACGTTATCTCCTTGTTAATGAATATGTGATCATGTATGTATACAGATACACACCGTCATTATCTCCTTAAAGCGTCCATCCAGCCACGGTCGCAGTGTGCAACACGACAATGGGTTGCGTGCTATACTGAACATTGTCATATGCGCAGGTAACAACGCATGTGTCAGTTGTTCACTTAGAGATGTCAGTCGATTGCTCTCCAACCGAACGTCCACCAGATTCGAACCTGTGTTGAAAGATAGAGGACATTTAGTGAGGAATAGATGTGAGCTCTTCCGATGACACGCTATAGAATGAGTACATGTTGATTATCCATTCAGTAACTTTTGGGAGCCTGAGTCTACGAAGGTACATGCAAAAAGGGCCTACGGCTGCGATGATAATGGACAAATAAAGAGGACTGGATGCGCATTGTAAGGAAACTCCGCCAACAACCTGCAGCGACACAGTGGGTTGCTCGGGAGAGCCAGCTATAAGAGACTTCAGTGCTACGTTGCACTACGCGGATATCCACAAAACCCGAACAACCACATGCATGTATAGAGCACAACATACACATGATTTAGAATACATCAAGTCCTGATATACATACATACACACAACATCCATATCTAGGTATCACACCCTTACACCAGGACTCACAACATACCACAGCAGCCAAACGTATCGTCGGGCAGTGATGCAATGTTATTGAAGGACAAGTCGAGTGTGCGCAGCTTAGTCATGTTCACGAAGACGTCTGTTCCAAACAATGGAGAAGAGAGAGAGAGAGAGAGAGTGAGTGAGTGTGTGTGTGCGAGAGAGAGAGAGAGTGTGTGTGAGTGTGTGTGTGCGAGAGAGAGAGAGAGAGTGAGTGAGTGTGCGTGTGCGAGAGAGAAAGTGAGTGTGAGAGTGAGTGAGTTTGTGAGAGAGTGAGAGAGAGAGTGTGTGGGTGTGTGAGCGAGAGAGTGAGAAAGCATGCAGTACAACATATGAGACGTTAGTGAATGAGGATGCGCTAAAGCTGAGTATACTGTCTGAATGGGACGGTATAAGGTGGTGCTAGGTTAAAGGCAGTATGATGGACTGAGTGCCAAGTAGAGAGGCAAGGCTTGACAGAGTGACATGTCAATGGTTACATATATATAGATTACTGGATATATATACGGATATAGGCCAATGGCTGCGTATATATAAATATTACTGGTTTATATACGGATATAGGCCAATGGCTACGTATATATAGGTTACTGGTTATATACAAGGATATAAGCCAATGGCTACGTGTATATAGATTACTGGTTATATACACGGATATAAGCCGATGACCACGTTATATATAGATTACTGGTTATATACACAGATATAGGCATATAGATACACTGCCACACAACTACCCGTATGCAATACTGCCAGAGCCACTGTACAATGTAGACAACAAAACAACTTATCACCCACCGATGCAAAGTGGCGCATCTCGAGTGGGTGGGGTGCATTGATGAGCTGGCCCGTCACGTACACCGTTGGAGGTTCGCGAATGGGTGAGCCTGATACGTACATATACTTAGAATGAGTAATATACAATACTTAGAATGTGTACTATACAATACATATACAACACATATACTGAGAATGGGTAATATACCATACATATACTTAGAATGTGTATCATACAATACATATGCAATAAATATACTTAGAATGGGTAATATAAAATACATATACAATACATATACTTATAATGTGAATTGTATAGCGCTATTCCAATGTATCAACCAATCAAGCAAAGACAACACACCACACGAACGGAACAAAACACACAAGAACAGGATGGTGCGTATGGCCTATGTAGCGGTCCAATCGGCATTGCTGTGTGAGTTGTACATACCTGTGGCCACAGATTGGATCTGGTTGTGAGACATGTCGAGTGTCTCCAGTGTAGGCCGTACATCGTCGAGCGTGTGATTCAGTAGTGCCTTGAGGGCATTACCACGCAATCGCAGGGCCAATAAATGGGCCAACCCAGTCCACACGGTGGGTTCGATGACGGCGATCTGATTGTAACTTAGCACCAGATCTGTCAAGTTTCCAAGGCCTGGGTTGTGGGAGATCAACGTGTTTTGTATTAGTCGCTGCGACCTGCCTTGCCTCTTGCTGATACCTTCGCCCGCGCTAGGGTTAACATCTAATCTCCAAAGGTTATACAAATGCATACATTCCGCCGTCTTGTATACACACAAACATATATATATATATATATATATATACAACAATTGACATCAAAACATCAATCGATACCCCACACACATACCTTTAAACAGAGGTATGTCGATCCGCGTGAGAGCATTATGCGCGAGGTTGAGTGTGGTGAGATGGGGCCATGAGCTGTTTCCAAAGACACTCTGAGCAATGGTGTGCAGTCCGTTGCCACTCAAGTCAAGCGACCGCAAACCCTTCAGTGCATTCAGACGGTACAGACACCCTGTGCAAGTAGCACCGTGTAATAGTCGGTTGGGGTGTGTTAGTATATGTGACATGTATTCGGATGCGGGTGTACGTGTCTGCGTGATGATATAATATGGGCATACACAGACACACAGACACGCACACACATACACACACATACATACACACGCACAGCCTGCACAGACACGATTACTGATATACGCCAAATGCATAACCAATATACACGGCAAGGCGGACACATACAGTACACGCATCTCAAACACACTCATATCACAGTCTTTCAGACATACACTCATATCATAGTCTGTCAGACACACACTCATATCACAGTCTGTCAGACACCCACTCATATCACAGTCTGTCACACATACACTCATATCATAGTCTGTCACACACACACTCTTATCATAGTCTGTCAGACACACCCTCCTCCAGCGTGGTGATTTTGTTCATTGTGAGATCTACAGTGGACACGGACAGGGTGTGGTCAAACCGCAGAGACTTCACATCCGCTATGGCATTTGCCCGCAGCTGCAAGGCTTCCAGTTTGGTGAGGTTGCTGATCATGCACGCGCTAGGTAGTGTGTTGATGCGGTTGTGTGATAGGTCTAGTCGTGTAAGGTTGGTCCCCAATGCCTTCGGTAGTGGGTTTGTGATTGTCGTTAGAGGCCCTTCTCGAAGGACTAGTTCGTGCAGACCCTCCTGTGTGTATTTATAGAGTACTACAGGGTGTGACTACCACGTATCGGTGGCGTGTAGTGCTTCCTGATATTAGGGTGGTTTATTGTAATACGTGGCTACTAGATGTGAGAGGTGTTTGTAGAGATGCATAAAACTTCTGTACATCTGTAGTGAGTGAGTGGTTGAGACAATATCAAAATAGAAAGACATATACATACATATGGATATAAATATACATATATACATACACACACGCACATATATATATATATATATATATATATATATATATATACTATACTATACATACATACATACATACATACTACTACTACATACAGGCCAACATACATGCATACATATATATACATACATCAATGTACATATACTTACAAATATCCTTATCCATATGCATGTCCATACAGATACACACATATATATATATATATATATATATGTGTGTGTATGTGTACTTATATATATATATATATGTGTGTGCGTACTTATATATATATATGTATATATATATGTGTGTGTGTGTATGTGTACTTATATATATACATATATATATGTGTGCGTACTTATATATATATATATAAATATATAAATATATACGTATGTCATGCTAAACGAGTGCTTTTGTACTGCAGTGTCTCTCTCTCCACATACCAGCCCTTCGAGCCACTCGACCGGTAGTACCGTCATACCATGGCCACTCATCCGTATGAACTGCAGTGTCAACGCAGAGTCCTTCAGCATATCGTTGGGAAATGGGCCTTTTAGCTCAGCGTTGTACTGCACAGACAGGTCCGTGAGATTGGCACAGCCCGCGAACGTGTTCACATCAAACGTAGAGAGGAAGTTGTGATCCAGCACAATCGTCAAGACGCTTTGGGCTCCTGTGTTGTCGGTGAAGTGTTGGGATGCCTTTGAGAAAGAATTATGCGGGTGTAATGGAGCTATCTGTTGTGTCGCTGACCTTGGAGATATGTATGTATACTATCTGTTGTACTGATGAGCTTGGATATATGTACGTATATAACACCTCGTGTGGGATGTACATACACACCACCTGCGCCAGCATTCGGTGTGGAGTGCAGCAGTGCTGGACACCGACAGGCCTAGAATGTAAGAAAATGCACATACTATATCGATCTATAGGATGGCATACTCATACACATATTATCTAGAACCCGCGATCAGTATGTAAACAGCCTACATCAACCTTCTCTAACGCGTACATACCCGTCGCATTGCCACAGAGCGTGTTCCCAGGGAGTGTCTTGAGATTGTTGTGACTAAGATCAATCAGTGGGACGGTAAGGCCTGTGATACGTTGGATGGGAGGCAAGGGAAAGATGAGACAACCAGCGCATGGACAGTAACACTGTGGATGTGATGCAACGCTCCAGTGCTACTGACCGTGTGCGCGGAATGAACAGTAAGGGTGTAGGAAGAGATACGTGTTCTTGGTAGGTATGCTATATGAAGCGAACGCGGGGAGGCGCTAGCGTCACCATACAGTGTGTGTATTATGTGTCTAAGCCGTAATAAGGGCGGAGCATACGAGGCTCTAGCGCTGTTCTAATCTACGTATGGAATAGTACATCTCCTTAAAGTGAACGGTATGTGCCATTCGTGTCCTCGCTGGAGTGGATAAGAGAGAAGAAATAAGCAATTCTATAATTTATGTGTATGATAATCTATCTCGGATGCAGGAAACATAAGCTGAAATACTATAAAAAGTTGACATATATAAAACATAAGTTGACGTTAAAACATAAGTTGACCTATTTGTAACAAAAGTTGCACTATATAAAAGTGTTAAGGACCCGACACCCTACAACATCCGTCCGTAGACTAGTACATTACATGGCCCGGCACAACTGTCAACAAAGTATATGCATCACCATATCACAAAACAACTGTGGATATACATCACAATATCTCAATACAACCATTCATAATACCTTTGAATGCTCCCTCGGCCACCTTATCGAGATTTCGCATGTCGAGGTTCAACGACAGCGACCCCGGGGCTGCAACACACGACATTAGAGTACGCACACCGTCGGCATCATTCACCTGCAGTAGGGTTACAACGCAGGCAATGGGTTATATGAGCACAATCGGCTCTTAGCTCAGCACTACTATTTTGTAAGGTGATAAGCCTGCGCAAGCTATCGATATCCCTTGCAACTGGATATAGTATTATGAAGGGAAGGGTGTATGAGGATATTGAAGTGAATCTGGCACAGAAAAAATACATACTGGATGTGTAGATCAAACAAATCTGCGGCAACGGTGGTTTAAAAAGTGAACCAATATGTATATATATAACTAAATATAAAACTATACATATACACACACTATATATATATATATATATATATATATATATATATATATATATATATCGTATAGTATTGTATATATGCTTAATTGTCACTGTTTAATTCAATACTAGTGAATTCCAGTTCAAAGCAAGTCTGATTGACTACAAAGATGTACACATCAACCGGAGCTGCTATGATGTAAAACATTTCTATAGAAGTACAAATTGGCAGAGGAACAAAGACATAACCATACAATCCATTCCACAATCGCTTATTTTCTATTGTGATAGGTCTCTAATAAAGACAAGCTGCATCTATACACAAAACATACACGTACACACAAAAATACAGAACTTCTACTCTCAACACGGTTGCACACACGGCGCTGCATATCAAACCTACACAAGCTGAATGTTGCTGGGATTACGCATACGTACTATCTTCAACTAGATATTCAATGTACTTGAGCCCAGCGTGTGTATACGTGTATAGTATAGCACTTGTACAATGTTCCCAACTGTTTACATGGTTGCTTGTGTTGAAGATCTCTACTCGTGCCCAGTGTGTAGTATAACATACCGTACAGTTGAACCCAGGCGGCTGTATAAAGGCCCCATCCCCAGCCACTAATGCCCCCGCATTAAGCAGCAGCAGGCAAGCTAAGACCTTCATGTTCGTTGACTTGGTATCCGTACACTGATATCCATGCACAGTCCTAATTGCGAATTTAACGTGAAGTATTTCATGCAAATTATACCCCCCCCCAAAAAAAATGATAGATAAACACTCGGTGACACCTGCATATTTATTTCAAATCACTCGGTGGGCACGAATTGGTAAAACGTGTACAACAACAGATCACACGACCACATACCATATATCTACAACATCACTGTCTTAATATATAGTTCGATATACTACTGAGAAAGAAGATCTACACCCGGTCGCCTGCGGAGTGTAATGCTGATATTCGTAGTCTACTGAGTCTTTTGTAAATGCGTTAGTTGAGCTCAACAACTGGAAGTTTATATTCAGGTGCATAGTTGATCAAGCTAGGCTGTTTGATATAGTCGGTTCGTGTTGTCGACGTCCTGGGATTAGCAATGCGTATTATAATTTCTCGGCCATATGAATATTGTCTTCGTCAGCTACCATCAATATGTTATTAGGTCTCCTGAATAGTACGTTTCGTAAATTCACTCTTTATTTATAGTATACAACTCACACACCTTTCTCATCTCGAATAAGCATACTGGTCTTGATACTCAAGTGTTTAGTATAATCATCGCACATTATCAATTGCTGCATAACTAATTGTTAGAACGCAACAGCTTAGCGTACTCATCATTATACTGTATCTCTCTATGTAGTCTTCTCGTGCCAACAAGCAGTATATATTCACACGCGCATACTGAAGATATGAACTCAACACGTCGTTTATTATTTGCCTACCGCTAGTGGCCAGAAACAAAGGTATAAAAATATAGATTATCATCAGGCTTCCTGAGTGCTCACTCTATCAACCGTCTGCATGTTCTAGTTGATTTTAATTATCGTACAAGCATTCAAGTTGTTTTAAATTCTCGTACAAGCATATTCAGTGTTATGTATTTATTATTATTATGACCTACTCTACTACCCTCCCAGTCACACAGCTAACCGGGATTGATAATCAGCGCTTACATATGCGCTTTCTCAATATCTAAACTTTCGTGTGCCGTGCCTAGGATGAAACCTAGGCCGAGTACACCAATCCCAACACTGATTACTCAACTCTTACGCTCGCTCAAGCGGTTGGCGATCTCACTCACATCCGACCCATACATACGGATGTATGCTGCATTCAGCGAACGGTCTTTGAACCCCATCTCGTATAGCGTGTGCATGATATCCAGATGTTCCTTGGGTGTACTAGCTCCACTAGCAGACGCGCTGGGAGCAGATGACGTAGAAGGTTCTTCAATATCTGGCACGGTTTCCACTATGACAAATTCGCCCTGGTCATGTTCGGTACCTTTACTGTCACCAGAACTCACAGGCTGTTGGGTGCTCTTACTGTCATCAGCACTCACAGTCTGTTTCGCACTCTTACTGTCAGGGGCACTCACAGTCTGTTGTGTACTCTTGCTGTCAGGAGGACTCACAGTCTGTTCGGTACTCTTACTGTCAGCGACACTCTCGGGACATAGCTCGACCTTTAACTCCGGAGATTGCTCGACCTTTGTCTCGCTAGTTTGCTCGACCTTTGTCTTGGGAGTTTGCTCGACCTTTGTCTTGGGAGTTTGCTCGACCTTTGTCTTGGGAGTTTGCTCGACCTTTGTCTTGGGAGTTTGCTCGACCTTTGCGGGCGTCTCAGGCTCTGTAGCCTTCTTCACAAACTCATCCGCCTTTGGCCGGGTCTTCTCATTGACAACGCGCACAGTAACATTGGACAATTTCGGTTTGAAGCATTTGCGATTGTCGCTAGAACCTTCCTCCTTTGCCGTGCAAGATTTGCCGCTTGTCTTGGCTTCATGCTTACCATTGACATTGGTTCCACACCTGTTATCGGCGGCCTTACGCTCACCGCTACCGTTTGTCTGCCGACCTCTGAGGGTATCTAGAAAGTTGAACAAAGTCATAGGCTCAGTTCGTGCCTGAGGTGGGGCACGGCGTTGCTGGCATACTCTACACTGTCTAGGTGGGCAACCAGTACAGCCAGGGTGAGCGACTGGTACATCCCTGTGCATAGGCACGCCAAACATATATGCACTGCCTTGCATGTTGGGACCTCCAAAGTTGTACTGAACACCACGGCCGTGTGGATATCCACCGTACATGTTACGGCTACTTTGTCCCATACGCATCATGTGTTCGTTAAAATTATCGGGACCACTCAGATACTCGGGAGTGAAATGAGAAAACCGCCCAGGACGTCCGTAATGACCACTTTCCGAGTCAGGCACAGGGCGCAACACAAGTGTGTGATTCTCGGGATGTCCCACTCTCTGATAGCAGGTGTCACACATGTCGTAGTCAGGGCATACCATACAGGTGTAGCGAGTACCCACTATGGTCTTTTCACACTGGTCACAGAACACGCCGGGGTGCATGCGCTTCTTTGTTGTTTCGGAACTCTCAGTAGACTCGTTCTGCTCTGAATCATCCTTGTATTCGCGCAAATCAATCTTGGCCAGGTTCTCCACCAGCTCTCCGATACCCTTCCCTAAAACACACTCCAAGAAGTCAAATAATTTCGGTGCCTCCTTCTTGCCATCCTTATTATCAGTTGCAGTCTCCTCTGCTACTTTAGTATCAGTTGCCTTTGATCCGCTTGTTTCTGTCTCTACATTATTCGCTACTGTTACTTCATGTGTTTCAGACTTGTATTCATTGTTCACATCACCTTCATTCTCAGCCTGACCTGCATCGCCCTCTTTGTCTTTGGCATTGCTCTCTGGCTCTGTGTCCACAGCCTCTACAGTGGCCTGTTGTTCGCCCATGTCCTCTGCATCACTATCTTCAGACAGTGACTCAGTAACCACTGGCTGTACCTCTTCAGGCTCGTCCACTGTCGGTTCCACACACGTCTCGTCGACCGGTTCAACCAACACGGTGTCTTCTTTATCAAAATCAGAGGACATTACCGGTATATTAGGTATATCAGAGACATCAGAGCGCTTCTCGACGTCAAACAGGATCACACGAAGGGTGCCTGTAGCCTGCTCTAACGCCTCCTGGAACTCATCTTCAGTCGAAATGGTCACGTCATCGCCGTCCTCGTCAACGTACTTGGCCGTGAAGTTTTGCGCATCGAAACGTGACAGGATTTGTTTTTTTGCGTCAACCCAATTAGCCGCACGCAGCCGACGGATGTCGCTAGGGCCATTAATGACCTTGATAGACGTCATTTCAATACTTGTTTTGATTTATTTGTAAGTTTACTTGTTGTATTATGATATGAAAATAGAATGCATGTAGCTGTGCCTTTTATATATAACTATATACGAAATATTCGTACGCAGATTTTGTCACAGAACAGTCTCGATCAATATTTATTTTCAACCTCTGTTTCTGTGGCTTGCCTTTGCCCCATAAATATTGAGATTATCTCAATATTATTGATTTTGATTACACTGATTTTCATTTGGATTCACTATCCATCATCACTTTTCAGATCTTTCCGGAATGTGTTGGAATTTCACACCCCCCAAGTCCAAAGTTGACGTTTTTATTTTATTTTAGAGAGCGTGTATGTACTATGCAGTCCCAAACAGTCGCGCTCACTCGCGCTGTAGTACCTTATCAATCGCAAGATGCAAACATCATCACAATCAGGCGGAACCAAGAATTCTCGGATCCAAGGTCGAATCACTCCTTCATGTAATAACCGCAATTGACGACGAATGAAACCATCATCGCAATTAGCCTTGGCCAACAATGTTCGGATCCAAGTTCGAACCATTAAGTCCTTCGTGTAGCAGCCGCAATGAGGTGTCGGATAGAACTGCACAATAAGCCAGAATTCACAAGGCTCATACCCAAATTACAACCGCTAGATCGAAAATCATCACCCCTCCTTAGCTGGAAAGACTGTAAAACATGAGGATACAACAGATTTGTCAGAAAAACAAGACTCCAAGCGAGTGAGTAAATAAAGCCTCAAAAGACTTAGTTAAGCAATTAACGCCTCACAAGTCATAGTTAATACATCACGCACTTCAAATACTATCTCTTTTATATTTCACAGCATACACTATGTACCATTGTATATATATAG
>NW_014040146.1:0-5097 GCF_001186125.1 Sphaeroforma arctica JP610 | reverse complement strand
TTGTCATGTATATATGTATAAATGTACATAGGTATATATGCATATACTTATATTTGTTCATATGTATAAATATTCATATGAGTATATGATATACGTATGTTTGTAAGTTTGTTAATATGTTTTCATGTATACAAGTATATATGTATACATCAATTGTATGACGTAGCCTACAGGACAATATGACTTTGACGCAGCTCGTAAGGCAAAATGTGTGGAAATATGAGCGAAAGTATCCGATCGATCAACTATGTATTTTTCGGCGTTCTCGCTCTCCATGTTGATGGTATCCTGGTCCATTCCGGGTTGCTCTGGAAGTCTCTGGAATTGACTGATTGATTATATTCTACGATGCTCAGATAGGTGCAGCTCTTTTGATCTATTGAGATCTAAATTTAGCTTTCAACCGATCGTCCCAAACAGCACAGTAATACACCGATTCGTGGCCACCATCTTGTTTCATTTTGTAGGATATGCCACCTCCTTCGTTACAGAGCGAGCACTCCCGTCGAGAAACTTATATTATGCAGTAAATGATTTGATTTATTTGAAAGAGGCGAAGCAGTGATCAAATTCACCGTAAACGAACTACATCTACAATTGCATAGTCAAATACATACGCTAGAGACTCTCTCGGAGAAGAAACATGCCACTCTATCAACCAAGGTATAGGCGTGAGAAAGCACACTAATCTTATTCTATAAATTATGACTGCATATTCATGCATGTAAGAACTAGATATTTCACATGCTTGCAACATGTAGCTGCAGTTTTCAACAGAAAGGCCCTAAAAAGTTACTGTAGATTGTATCATCTGTCGTGCGGGTGACCGGGTGTGCAAAGGGTTCGAAGGATGTATATGCAGTATTACATACGAAAAATATGCGTGTAACTGACTACTGAATCCATATCAAACTCGTCACTATTTTCCCACTTTGTATTTATGACTTTCGACTTTTATTTGTTGTTCATCATATTCTATCAGCAATCACATCTTCAATCGCCTGCACAATCTTCTTTGTCTTAGCCTTGTTCAAGGCATCCGAATGCGGTGATGAAAATCTACCTATATCGTTGTCGTAGTACTTCCCTGTAGCCGAGGCAAACTCATCACTGATACTCGCTCGTACAAGTATATCAGCGCCAACGCGGATGTCGCCCCCTGTTACCCCATACCCAGCTTGTACCATTTTTGTACCCAGCATAGAGGCTGGATTCACCGCTACAACGACTGGCCCATTCCCTTGGAGCTCAAGTGCCATACTGTGCGACCAGGCCGTGATCGCAAGCTTGGACTGCGCGTATGCACTGCCTGCGCTAAGTGTCGCAGAAGTACCGTCTGCTAGCGCGTTGATATTCACTGTCGCCTGGGCTGCTGAGGATAGATTCACAACTCTTCCTGTAGGACCCATCAGTGGTAGCAATCGCCGTGTAAGCAAGTAAGGTGCAATAGTATTCACTGCGAATCGCACGTCCAAGCCATCTTGTGTGAGAGGATTAGAGGTCTTCAGTAGACCCGCATTGTTGATAAGAACATCCAACTTATCGTGTTTAGTAGCAATTTCTTTGGCAAGCGTTTCCACTTCTTTTAAGATAGAAAAGTCAGCTCTGTACATCTCTAAAGTACCAGTGCCAGGTTCCTGGGATATAATCTTCATTGCGGCTTTAAGCTTTGCATTTGAGCGGCCGTGTATGAGCACCTGGTGCCCAAGGGAATACAGCATCTTGGCTGTTTCTAATCCAATACCGTCGGTTGAACCGGTTATAAGAATTATCCTTGACATTGTCACTTGATTCGGTAGGGTTAAATTTATCAGTCTATGAACATTGATTTTGTTAATATTTATATGTGGTCAGCAAAATACATTTAAAAAGAATGTATATATGCAGCGAGCTTTTATATCACCGAGACACGCCGACGACAGTTTTGTGTATCTATCCGAGCTCCGAGGTCTATGGACAAAGAGCTAGTTGGTAGAATACATATAAATAATACGTGATAAATCAATAATCATAGCCAACTACTGAAAACAAATTACATAAATACATAAATATTGTATACATTCCTGATCTGGTATAAAATAAATACATGTAGGAAAGTTTTTCATATATGTATCTTACATGTAGGAAAATAATACGCATGTATTATAGTTTACTACATATATTGCATTAAAATACATAAAGTACGTATTATATTACGTACATATTATATATATACAGTGATGTCAGTACGTATTATATGCAGAGACGTGTCAATTCTGGCAGGGTCACTGTCAGTAAAAAGCTTTTTGACATCTTTTCTACCGGCTGTTTGAGAAAAGGGCGGTCTTAACTTTACTTCATTTGAGTGGATGTTGCCGAAATTAGTCTGTATGATTAGTTCGATGACAAGTTTTATCCCAATAGTAATATGATTGGTGTAAAAAAATTGAAAAGTACATATGTAGGGAATCGATATAATACATATAATATATGGGCTTTAAAACATGTAGGAAAGTATTTGATGTATAATACGTATCCTACACGTCATAAATAAATAAAAACATCATAGTTTACCAGGTCGGATACATACTTACTCTCTTTTCTTTTGAAAAAAAAAGAGGTGTAAATACATTTTATATAAGAAAAAAATATATATTACTATTTTATTATGTGTTTCTTTTTTTTTGGTTGCTTGTTTTTGTAAAAACAAATGATCACAAACAAAAACACAACAACAACAAAAACCAAAAGATAATTACAACTTAGATTTTTACCAAAATCAGTGACACACTGACAGTCTGACACCGCTGGTCAGTGGTCACTGACTCACCGGTGACACTATTTTGACGTTCAGGAATCAGGAGCTTCAGGACGACAGGCTGACAGGTCAGTCCCACAGCCACTGTGGCAGTCTGACACACTCCCATAACCCATCAAGTCATCACTGACCACTGTGATCTGTGATCACCCTGTGCACACGTGACCCATCGTGTGAGCGTCCAAGAGCCATGACCCCTACTAAATTTTCAGTCTCTCTTTCTCCCTACTAGAGTAGAGTCAGAGAGAGTAGAATTCAAAAAGAGGGTGGCCATTACGATAATTGCAGTGGTTGCCACTGGTTGGAGAACCAGATATGGAATACCCTTACTCCTTAAGGTCCTTAACCCTCTATACAATTCTGACTTCTGTGCTACAGTCGTGAGTCGGTGAGTCGGATCAATCGATTTTAGTTTGAGAATATAAATATCATTTTATTGGTGTATTGTTAAACATAAATGTATATCAACGGAATTTCAGGAAAAGTTACAAACAATTGATCGACAAGGCAAAGCACTGGTGATTGGATACAAACAATAAATATTGAGAGTGTGAAGCAAAATCTAGCCAAAAAACCCGAAAATACAGACAATGCTGCTTGTAATTACTTTTACTCTGTTTACATATTTGCTACATAGCAAATACAGTCTCTACTTTTAGTATGTATTTAGTATGTACTCACCAGTCACCACTCACTAGAGATTACTGAAGAGTGTCACAAGAGGGTAAAAAAGACTAAAAAAGCACTCGAATTCACGACACTGTTCTTCAGCTACTAAATAGACAGCGGTGGAAAAGGTATATATAAGCGATACTTAGACTCTCTGATAGCACTATATACATATCCGCACTAGAGTGTCACCCCATAATATAATACAATACAAAATGAAAGCTGTTTTTTTCGAAGAGTTTGGAGACCTCTCCAAGATGAGTGTGGTTGGTCGTCCTCGCCCCACCGCAGGAGCCAAGGACCTAATTGTCGAGATGAAAGGGGCTGGTATAAACCCAGTTGACTGGAAGATACGCGCTGGTTATCTAAAGGATGCATGGCCTATGGAATTGCCTATCATCACTGGCTGGGATGTATCAGGAACAGTTGTGGAGGTCGGATCCGAAGTCACCAACTTCAAGGTTGGTGACGAGGTGTACTCGTACAACCGTCCGGCTTTCGATAATCCCGAATACGCAGCAACAGAGGACCCTATCGGACGGGATGGATGTTGTGCTGAGTATGTCAAAGTGGCTGAGTGGAAGGCTGCGCACAAGCCGAAGTCAATCAACCACTCTGAAGCTGGAGGTATCCCTCTGGCGGGACTTACAGCATACCAAGGCGTTTTCGATCAAGGACTTATGAAGGAAGGTCAGAGCTTGTTGGTACTGGGCGCTTCTGGTGGTGTGGGTTCGTTTGCAGTGCAGTTTGCGAAGGATGCTGGTATCAAAGTAACGGGCTCATGCAGTCACCGCAATGTGGACATGGTCGAGGAACTCGGTGCTGAGGTAGTTGACTATACTAAAGGGGACGTGGATGCACAAGTCAAGGAGAGTCATCCCGATGGGTTCGATGTGGTGTATGACTGTGTGGGAGGAGACCAAACAGCCGCAGGTATCAGAGCCTTGAAGAAGGGCGGTATCATCGTATCTATTGCGAATACAGATGTGCCTGAGTTGGCAAAAGAGGCGGGGGATGATAAGGTGGGCAAATCGTTCCTTGTCGCTGTCTCGGGCGAGCAACTGAAGAAGATTGCATCTATGGTTGATTCGAACAAGGTCAAGGTTGCGCACGTGACAACATTCCCCCTCGACGAATCCATCAAGGCCTTCGAAGCGCTCGAGACTAATAGAGCACGTGGTAAGATTGTCATCACAAACTAAGTAATTCATGTTATATATTAAATATATCGTTTCTCAAACACTTTGCGCCCCCTCTTTTCTTCGAGTGTTAAAGCCTCTGAGTATATGAGCATTCGGTGAATGCATTATTTATATTAACAGCAATGTTGTTAGGATTTCCCCTTCTCAAGATGGGTCTATTATTGGATTCAGAATCATTTATGCGGCAATTTACAATTAAGTGTAATAGTAGTATCGTCTTTGTAAGTTAATGTATACACATTTCTACCTTTTATTGTCCATTCAAATGGATATATAAATATTCACATTTTAAACATTGATGCCCACACACTTGTGTTGCAAACGAGTACGTGCACTATATCGAATTCGGGTATCATATCAGTACAGAAAGATTCATTTACACGGCATTGACGTTGAATTATATAGACATCTTGGCATGGTGAATATACA
>NW_014040147.1:58884-76545 GCF_001186125.1 Sphaeroforma arctica JP610 | reverse complement strand
CCCATTGGCCCTGACCTCCTTCAGCAATTACAGGAGTGCCACGACTTCCACGGTATCTGGACCCTCCACGAACACCTTGAATCTTTTCTCCAGCATGTTGAAGAACCACCGTACCCTCATCCGTCCCTGACACATCAACAGATGTTCCCCATACCCCGGCTAATCACGCTGTTGAAATACTACTTCCAAATATCGGTTCAAACTAAATCATCACGCTTGTTGGTTCCGACTATGATACTTCCGATCCAGGCCAGCCAACACATACCGAATTCATCCGTGGTCTGGTGCGGCATTGGCTTACCCCCATCCTCGCTTCTCGACCGTCACATAAAAATTTTAAAATCAGATATTCAGTATGTGTTGAGTGTAGGTTTATTGTTTTTCAAAACAAGTACAGTACATAACTTTTTTGGAAACAAACAGACTCTGGTCAATACTTTCTAGTGTATAAGCTGCAAGGAGACACATTGAATGCACACCCTGTCTTGCAAAATTATATAGAGTTTTTATAAAGGCTAGACCACTGCAGAACGAGAGCAAATACTGCAACACATATTGATATCACGTGGCGATGGTTAGCCGTATTACGTCGGAAGACGATTAACACAATATACCTGTATATTTTTAAGGGATCTCAAGTCATATGTTTGTCTCAACGTATAGCGCTGTGATATAGAAGCATTTCCAGAATGTACACATACTATCATGCCTACTTGTTTGTTGTGAGAAAGCCAAAAAAAAATAAGATATCAACATCATTGTATTGGTTCATAGAATGGTACAAACAGATTTAGGTGTACTAGAACTACACAATATAATTGTATAATTGGTATGGATGATTTGCTATCTTTTGAAATATCTCTTACGGGTCTACCAAACGAAGTTGATTCTAGGAGGGATCAATCCGACGACAACATACTCAAGACACAACACCGTCGCCACCAAGTAACAACATCTGTAACAAGAAATCAATTCCTGATCTTGTAAAGAATACAACTGACTCGATTGATACCAGCCGAGCCATAAAGATATTTCAATGCGCTGAATTTTTATTTGACAATAGCTACGTAAGTTTAGACATATCGTGAGTTGGATTTACTAGGTTAAAACTCTCTCGTACAACTATGTCTCACTAAGACATATAGAAACAGGTAAAATAATGGTTTAGAGAATAGTTCTGCACCCACACCTTCTAATTTGGCTCTGTTAGCAGTAGACCGATTCATCTCGGATGGGACCCGATGAAAGGTTAGAGTTGGTTGAGATATGAGTGCCATTAACGAGATCATACTTACATACAACTACTACTTACCTCGTATAAACTACATACTGAGAAATTTTGCAGCAGGAACTATGCTCTCTTTAAGATAGAATTTACCCAAGTGTATCATCAGTTAAAGATCCTTAAAGAAACTTCTAAGTACTTTTCATTCACATAGAAACTAAATCAATGTATGTTTAGGGGAGCACCACCTGAGCTCTATATACTTCTCGCATTCTTTCAACAGATCATGGAGGTTCTATTTGAAGATATGCCTTACCTCGAATAAAAGTATTCTTGGATGATATTATTATGGGTATGGTTAATGTGAAATTAATAAAGTTCAAAGACTTGGATACCCTATCTCAGGTGAGACAGATACAGGTTTTTAAGGTCGGTTGATCATCTTCTAGACTGAAGATCTCCTACAACCGGAAAAGATGTTAACAGCCTTTGTGGATTTGTGGATTTGTGAATTTCATTACTGCTGGAGTTCTACGTCACCTAGACTTGTTCAAGCCCTTTGATCACTTACGTCTACATAAGGTGAACTGAGACATATGGACATTGAAATGTAAAAAGGCTTCACGTAAGGTAAAGACTGACTGCCGTTGCTCAGACTGCACAAGTGATGCGTTTTAGACGGGATGCCTTATATGGTAGCAACTGATGCATCCAAAAATGCTATAGGCGGAGTACTGTCAAGTTGTTGAGAACAAAGCTAGATGTGTACAGGTTTAGCAAGAGCATATTTTTTTCACAGTGTGACTATCCTACTGTAGATCAGGATTTGCTAGCAGTAGTATCAGCTTTAGAGTTCTTTGGATGCCCTACCTGTATGATACTCACTTTAAAGCGGCGTGCGATTAGAAGTCTATAGTATATCTTATTGATATGAAGCTACACAATCAACTGGGAAGTAGATAGTATGGAAGTCTAAACAGTTTTCTTTTACAATAGATCGCATCCCAGGTGTCCAAATCACTTACTGTACATGCTGTGATATTCTATCAGAAGACAGTCCAAGAGTTGCTAGCAACTACTGGAAACGGTATCCACGTCTTTCAGTTCGTTGAGATTTGATAAGGAAAACTTACCATAGATGTGTTGCTGCGCAACATCTCACGCAGCTTATGGACTTTAGGTCTCCTGCGTAAATCATCCTATAGCAAATGGTATGAGGTTAATCTCAGAGGGAAAAAGGCTGGGCTACCCCGCCGTGTAAGTTGATACGGCAATCGATCAACTATATTTACATAAAAAACGACGACATCACTCTGTGTTGTCCTATACGGAAAACAAATCCCTGATTCATAGATGATACAAGATGAACCAATTTGCTTGGAACGAGGTATTAGCACCTTCCTGTATATAGGTACCCGGAACTTCTACTTGGAATTGAAGCATAGGGTTTATGAAATTAGCATTTCCCTCAATCAAATAGACAGTAAAACTACCTACAGAACCGAATCTAAGATACAGTAACACATAATGATACCGAGTAGAGCTAAAGCTGTAGCAAATCGCTTTCGTATAAGTATGAAAGATACGACCGAGGAAGTACTGAATTTTACATATTAAGAAGTGATATTTCTGAAATTTATAGTATATAAAGTTGATTAACTTAAGTCAAGGTTATGGGCGAGATTATGTCAGTCATATGACTGATAATCCAAAAGGAAAGAGGATATAGTACACGACAAGGATATAGACAAATCTATAAATATGGAAGCCTCGACCACACAGTCATCTTCTGTCAAACCTAGAGCTACACAAAAGGATCTCTCTCACACACACGCACACACACACACACACACGCACACAGTCCCACTCTCTCACTCTCTCTTACGAGTTCTCAGGAGCTGCACATACGTTGTCAAATACGAATACACCCATGTGGATCAAGCAATATTATAATCCGACGCATTCTGCAGTAGATCCAATGGTGTAGTCGAAACCGAGTAGCGCTTAGTAATGCTTCATAACTCATCATAACTTCAAGTTATAAGTATGAGCCTTACTTTTTAAATAGAAGTTTTTTTTCCTCTATTAAATACTGTACAAGATGACTCGCAGTATTTACAATGGATGAAAGATATAAATGATTCACTTTCAAACGATAAACCTGATGGGTTTTATAAGATCGCTGAGAATTTAAACTAGATTTTTTGCTCTTAAAAACAATATCATCAAAAATACACCATCCTCCGGCTGACCCCTAAAAGTTGTCATACCAACCTGGGGAAGGAACGCAAGTTTCTCTTTTCTTCCATAAGTAGACAATTGAATCCATTCACTGAAATTTCAAAGTGAATGGATTCAATTGTCTACTTATGGAAGAAAAGAGAAACTTGCGTTCTTAGGTTGGCACCTAAAGTATCAACCGTCCCCTTTGACTAAAGTAATGTATTAGGTAAATTTTGAAGAATACACTAGCTGTAGGGTATGAGAATAGTTGGGAAGATACGACCTAAGGAAGCTATAGACCTCTTCTCAAGTATGTTTCTCTCGGGTACGAAAAGTCCTGATAGAAGAGAAGTGCACTGAGTCTTTATTTGTAGTTTGTATTTTCTATCTCACGAGACTCAGATATTTACTTGAGAGTTTCTCTCACGTGAGAGCCTCCGGGTTTACAGCCGGTGTTCTGGAATTGGCTTTTTGATGATTACCCTTTCTAGTATGCAGATGCTACAATCCTACTTTTCACTAATGAGAAGTTGTGAGAAGTAGCATATTTGGTACTATAGTTCTGGAAGTTAGTTCAGTACAGGGAAAAACTTATCCCTTGAGGGGGTTTTAAGATAAAAACTTGCAACCATTGTCTATTCTAACATATTACCTAATTTAATATTGCACTACTACGATTTTTTCCTTACCTGCGCTCTCGGTTGATGTCAACTTGGCTTGGGCAAACGCTTCTTGACGACAGCTCTATGATCGAGACTTTGGTTGCTTTATTCCTCTTGATTGGGGGCAGAGCATGCTACAAGAGGATAAAGTGGGAGTGTCCATTGGTATCAGTGAAACTCGGCTTAGTTCCTAGCCTCGTACGCTTTCTGTGGCTCGCAGATCATGCGTCAGTGTTTTGTGACGATGTCACTGTTCTCTGTCTCGTTTGTATGCGTTTACGTCAGATCGTTGTTGGTACATGTAAGAGTGTGTCTATGTTCTTTCCCCATTTATCCACTGTAGTAAGTACTCTTGTGACGTGTCGCCTGTCGTCGCTGTTCGGTTATCCAGAATGGAAGTGAATTGCGTTCGTTTCCGTGGGTGGTATTTGGTTATTTAAAGTGAATTCCTCCGCCTCGCCTGTTTTGTGTTGCCCTATTAATGCATCACTGACTTCGGGTATCCGGGCATTAATATATTTCTTGGCAATTTGTATGGCCCTATGTAGGGTGCCGCCTTTCTGTTCTTTTCCCTGGCACTTAAATTATGAATTCGAGTATATTGGAGCTTCTGTATCATTCATGTTGCAGACAAAGTACCCATTGCCTTCTCTCTTGACAATTTTACATGGACCTCTGCGCGGTGCTGTCATTTTCGTTAATTTCTCCTTGGGGTCAGATCATGACTATGTCTCTTACGTGTAAGTTGACATGTGTTTGAAATCTGCGATCATAAGCTGTGTATTGGGCAATATTGCTGTCTAGTTGAGGTCTATCGACCTCTCATATATTCTACAATCGTTTTCGCCAAGTCACATCGGTGCTTGGTGCTTCAAATGTGTTATAGTCAGTAAGCTGATTTTGTTAAATCGGGGAGATTTGTGTCTGCGTGAACATCGCCACCTATATCCCATTGTACAAACGGTCGCCGTGAGCACCGGTTGCCTGGAGTTTGTTTCACAAATTTACGTGTTAGAGGTATCAGGTCTCTGTGTTAGCGTTCATCCGCCCCTGGTACTTTGGGTTGGTAGGCTCGAGATACAAGGTGGTGTGTTGGTGGCTGTGCAGTGGCTTTCGATAAAAACTCATTCACATATTCCGTGTTTCGATCCTTCTTTATGATTCGGAGAAAGCCATGCTCACACATGATTGGAACCAGCGTACTAGCCCCTGTGGCTGCTGACTTGTCCATCATTGGTCTGAGTATATTTTCGTACATGTGCCTGTCTCTGTGATCATTCGTGACCATCCGCATACAGTTTCTCTACTATTTCTTTACTGGTGTAGTGGCCCACTGTACAGACGAGCTTAATGAGATTTGCATGTTCCTCATACGTGATAAATCAAGGACATTCGAGTCATGGTCTGTCTGCAATGCCATTCTTCTGATGGCAGTGTGTTGTTACTCCTGTGCAAAGTATGGTGATTTTGTATCGATTCTGGCTACCAATAAGGCTCTCCATGGTGTTTTTTGTTCACAAGGCTATATTAATTTCTTGAAGAAGCTGTCATTTACTTGTTCAACGAGCATTGAGTCTTATTTCAGTAAGGACAATAATATGGAAGACCACGTTGGTACATATGTTGTGCGGTTGGTTAGTTGCTTCTTATTTAGAACTTACCATGGTGGGGTTGCCCAAGCATTGATTTCCTGTGCCCATTTTTGGAACAGGGCGTGTTGTTCCCCTGCGTAGTATTTCGCTGTGTGTGCGTTGCGTGCCGCTGCGAACAGATCTCATAGAAATTTGCCAAACCTTCTTTCTGCTTCTGCATAGAATCGAGGGTAGAGTTTCCAATCTATTGCGGAGATTGCTATTAGCATATTTATTTATAGGTCAATGCAGTCCTATCTGCCGAGTGTGTTTTGTTAGCCTCTTTTAATACTTCCGAGGTATTTATGTTAAATATGTCTTCGTGTAAACGAGACAGCCTGTCCACCACCTCAGAATCATTACCTGGTACATGGATGATGATGAAGTGGTAGTGGAAATTCATTGTTGTTCATTTTGCGCGCATGGAGTGTAGGGTCTGTCGATTCATCTGCGCTTAAGCTTTGTGATACGCCCATAATGTTGTGTCACCACCTTTCATATATTCTGAAAAAAGTTCAAGACTATAAACCAGTGCGAGTAGATACGGGACTCTGTCGACCGGATACTCTAGTTTGGCAGAACACGCTATGGATTCTTTTAGTTCTTCCCATTTATTCTTAGTACTGGAGTCTATAGACGGAGCATGTTTTGGTACATTTCCCCTTCATGAGATCGCGGAAGTGCTTCGTATTTTGTGCATATTGCGGATGAATATGGTTTCGCATGCAATTTGCGAGTCCGACTGCTCTCTGAGGGGGTTGTTTTGCCAATTCATCATACATTTTTGTTTTTCAGGATCTGTTTGAGTCATCAGTTGTATCTTTCACCCCAGTATGTTGACTGTCATGACTGCGAAAGCGCTTTGTTCAGTCTTTTGACAACCACCAGCACCGTGCAGGGTGTTCTTCTTTCGTAAGACTCGCTACTTTCAGGGTTTGTTTCAGTGAATATGAGCCGAACGGTGCTGATTTAAACGAGTATTGAGCCTCACTCCATGAGAATGCGAAGAGGCGTCTGCCTTTTGTGTCTATTAGAAAAATATATTACCATAAAATCTAGTTTGGAAAATATTTGGGCTTCTAGGTTGTAGAGCACCTCTTTTATTTTTGGTAATGCAAGCATACCTTGATCATATTGGTAGTTGATTTCTCTTAAGTCTAGGCTTATACAGGCTTTTTATTTATTAATAGTGAGTCCGTTTGGCCTTGTTCGCTTGTAGTGAGCAGTGACAAGTTCACTTGTGTGGGTGTATATGTGTGGATTCTTTCGTATATGTGTCCATCTTTAACCCACTTTTGACAATCTCATATGTTTAATGCATCTATTTGTGCGACACAAAGTTCATTTTTGCAAGCCTCACTCTTTTAATATTGATTTCATTGCTCAGTACTTCCACAGTACTCCCTGGGAGATTACAATGTACAACTGGTGGATTCAGATTTTAGTCTATCAGGTCTGCGAGTCACTCTCTAAACCCTCCATGCTCGTCTTCTGGGTCCTTCTCATGGGGTTTGAGTAGTGATTCCCATTTGACGTGGTATTAAAGGATTTGTTATCCCTGCCTTATGTATGCCTAAGTATGGCAACATATTCATACCTAGCAAGGTTTGTACATTCTTGTCAGGAAGGTTGAGTATCTCAGAGCAGTGAGCTGCCTTTCTTCCATCATAATTTATGTCACATACTTATGTTAAAACCCTACACGTTGTACTCTTGCATCTGTTTGTGCGAGCTGTATACATCCAGGTCTCCGCTTTGACTGATAAATATAATGTAGATACAACACTTTTGTGCTTCTGAATCGACCAGGGAATTGTGAGTGTTCCAATTGATATGTAAGCCTATATATAGAGTCATGGATCTCGTGGGTTGGGAAGCAAAGGAAGCAATATACAGGTGATATCATTTGCATTTATTAACACCGTTGCTGGATCTGCATTTACATTCACTATATATACCATATTGATCATGTTAGCTTCCACCCACCATTGTTTTTTTCTTCTTCAGGATAAGTCATAATCCATCTCTACAATCTTGATACCATAGAGTTGGCTGACTGCCCTAAACTGATATTATCTTGATTATTATGTGGCGCACGTTCACGCTACAAATATTTCTAAAGATTGCTTTCCTCTTTTGAGGGCACTTGCTATACAAATGCATGTGAGGGGTAATTTTGCAGTTGGCCGTGTTGCAGGAGTGGTGTTCTCCGATCAGGTTCTCTGGGCGGGCTTACTCCCCCTGTAAGTGGGGTCCTCTTTCTGAGTCATTTATTGGACGCTTTTGTGTGGGTTCTTGAAGGGTAGGATGTGGAAACCGAGCACGCTTTTTATTGTTTGCTCTCATCCGATTTCCCCGCATCTTAGCAGCGGCCCAAATGTAGTCTTCCGTGTATTTATAGAATGCTTTCCATGATACTCCAGAAAGGTGCAAACTACTTCCGTCTGGTTTAGCCTGCGCCTTGATTCATTCGTCCATCTTTGTTTGCTGTTCATAGTATACTGTTGCTCGGTAGCACGCAACTTTGAGAATCTGCAAGTGGGTGATCTTTCTGTAGTGTATATCATTTATCATACGTGCTCATGGTGTTGCGCAAGCGCTCTGCTTCTGTCAGCACGTTCAATTTTCTATCATGTAGGTCATTAAACCACCTCTCTAAAATATAGTCGACTGGAGTACGTCGCAGAGTGTCGATGATTAGCACATTGTAATCCTCTACGCAAATACGCTATTTGTACAGATATATTGAAGCGCGTAGGTTTGTGATGGCCGCTCTCGCTACCTCAATAGCATCAGTTTGTTTCAGCAGTTATCGTATGCGAAACACGGGCATACCCTTGTTTACGAACAAATCATGTGCCAATGTTACGTACGCAATTGCATCCTGACAAGACTAACCCATGTCGAAGAATTTGCCTGCCGATAACTTCAGGAGTTCCGATAGTTTCAGTAGTTCAATACAAAGTTGCTAAATGTACATTGAAAATACATGTGGAAAAGTCACTAAGTGTACATTCACCCATTTTACTAATTAAAACGTACTAAAATGTAGATCAAATATGTACAAATGTACATTTAGCGACAATTCCTTTTTTATATTTAAATTTACATTTGCTGAATTTATCGTGCAAAAATTGCTTAAATTTGAATTAATGAGCCTTCGGCTATATCCATTGTTTAACGAATAAATGTGCTGAGGGAGGGAAGGAGGGTATGTTGTCTTTTATTAATTGGTATTGACATATGCTGCTTCATTCAAGCTTATCTTACTGCCTGGTTTGCAACTCACATGGTATGTGATACTCTCTTGCCGGAACATACGAAAATAGTGCTTCGGAAATCCGTTTTCGAATTCTGTTGTCATGTTGGACACGGTCGTTCGTCAAGCACGGCAACGAAAACACAAACAAAACACTTCGGCGTACTGAGTATCGGTAGGATTATATAGAGGCAAAGTCTCCGTCTTCTGATACCCCAGATGTTGCTCATTCACGAAGCAAACATAACTGGCGTTGACGCTTGAATCATAGAGCCACCGTTGAAAAGCGGTTTCTCAAGCCAAGTTGATACCAACCGAGAGCGTAGGTCAAGACCGACTCCGATGAACGCTGTTGAGAAATCCAGTAGTAGTGAATTTAGTTAGACAAAAAGTAGCCATAGATAATTGTGGCAGATTTTTATGATTATCCCCGTAAAGGATAAGTTCTTCCTGCGCTAAAACACCAACCCCAAGAACTAAAGTATCAAGATATCACACACTTTCCACCGCTTTGCCTACTATCTAGTAGTACGTTGCAAGGCTGTAGCATCGGGGTACTAGAAAAACCAACGTAAAAAGCTAACACATGAACACAAAACTAAGGGTTCTCAATCCTCGACTGATTGAGGCCAAAATATTCCAAAAATCATTATACTAGGGTCATGAGAAGAAATAAGGCAAAAATACCGGTGCATATAAGCTTTTCTCGTGAGCGAAACTCTCACATGAAAATCCGAGTCTAGTTGATTGAAAAATAAAAATGACATATAAAGACTCAATGCGCTTATATCAGACCAGGACTTTACCTAGCTGAGAGACTTGTACCTGAGCAGAGGTTTATTGTTTCCTTGATCATGTCTTATCAGTAACTCTTAGAATATATACAAAATGCCAACGTATTAGCAACGGACGACAAGTGCGCATTTCCATACGAGAAATTCACAGGATCCGATTTCTGACAGATATGGACAGAACATTCTTGTGTCACATTGCATTCACAAATCTTAACCCACTTAAACTTGGCGATAGAACGCTGGATGTAACTATCATGCCCAACCCCTGGATACGGCACCAAACTCTATCGTTTATACTCGCATCTAAACAAGCGTATACTATAAGGTCGTGGCGTCTATATATTTTAATAACATTAAAATTATCTTGGAAGGAAACAAACGCTCAATTGCTATCTCACCACCAGTTTCCAGCAACAAATTGAAAAATCCGTGTGTATCCGGGTGATTTTGCTACTGACGTATGAAACAGATTTCATATCAGACAACTAAGCTCAACAACAGGAAGAAGCAGTTGTTCATATAAGGGACAATACTACATGACAGCAGTGGCGTCGGACATAATCGCATAAGACTTCTTTCGGATTTGGCCAAGGAATTTTGGCATTTCGAGATTACCAACCACAATCAAACCAGGAGAGCGAACTAGGGTCAGGGATTTAATAATTCAAGTTGCTGGAAGCCCCTCTACAACGGAGCATCCATTTAAAGGAACAGTACATAGAGGCCGTATGCAAGCAGGAGTGACGTGCGGCTGGCGTGCGGTACATTGGAGATAGTACGAGAGTTTGGAGGGAGGAATTGCTTATAGATGGTCGCACGGGGTCAAGGCTGGGCTGGACCAGGGTTAAAGGAAGAAAGGTTGATAGACAGATTTGATGGGCGTATACTCTCGTTGAGGATGGTAAGGCTTGATGCGGACTTCGCTGAGGGTGTTACTCAGGCAGTGTTTGAAGTGGTAGGAAATCACGACTTGGAATCGTCAAGATCAGTGATCTCGGGCGAATCATGTGTTGGAGCTTGGATAGGACCTTTCTTGGCGAGGCGCGGACTCGGTCAGTGACGAGATGCCTCAGCGGGGAGCATGGATGACTCGCCGTTTCTAAATTGTTGACGGATATGTGTTGGACAGATGGTAAGTATTCGGCGAGCGAGGAAGCAGAGCATGAGATCGTTGTGCGGGATGGTGCTACTCCAGTGTACGTGTACTACGACGAGAAAAACCTTGAGAATGGCTAGCAATTTACTAGCAGATATTGGCTATGCTTAAAGAGGAGGCAATTGAGCGATGTAGTTGGAAGACATTGTTGAATCTTCAGCCACTTGTTGTACCCGAAAAGGAGAAAGGTGATTGGCGAATACGTGCTGGATATGTACCAAAAGTGGAAGATATGGTACGAGAAGCTACCGGCTAGTAGTACTATACCAAATTGGATATGGCTAGTGGGTATCGGCAAGTTAGGATGTCAGAATATGCCAAGAGCTATACGACCTTTACGTTTGAGGGTCAGAGATATCGCTATGTCCATGGGCCTTGTGGATTCCAGATTAACCTTCCAATCGATGATGGAGGAATTCATAGGAGATTTCGTGGGGGTGTTTATATACATAGACGATGTAATGTTGTGTTGTAAACGAATAAGTGTTTGAAGAAGCGGAATGTCAAAATTTGAATGAACAAGTGTTAGTTCACGAAGTTGCAGGTTAAGGTAATTCTAGGATTGAAAATGTGGCTGCGAAGGCCTTAAGAGAGATGCGAGCAGAGATGGAGCCTTTATGATACTTCAAATTGGTGGCATCGTTTCTTGCAAAAGATTCGCTTGTACTATAGCCAATCACTAAGCTGTTGACGAAAGGTGTAAACTTCAAATGAGAGCAGAAACAAGAATGCGTGGGAACTGTTTCCCGAAGTTTTATAGAAGGCACCACCGCTCATTCTCCAAAGTGGAGCTGATATCCTTGTTCTTCGCATTGACGCTAGCTGTACCGGATGCGAAGCTGCATTCTATGTAAAGCGCAATGATGTGATAATGTCGGTATCTTTTGCCTCTATTCGTATTCTAATACCGAGTTGGAGGCCTAAGCTATAGTTTGGGCATTCGATTGATGAGCACGATTACAGGATCGTCCTCCAGGCGTAGTGTACAGTGAGACTGTGATTCTTGGGTTTCGAGACACTGTGTTTATATATTAATTTATATGTGGCCAGGCAACATGCAAAGACAGAGGCTTGCTCCAGCTGTCTGCTCGGTCTGAAGCCTCTTATGTCAGTAATGGGTACGGATGTAGGGCTCGGTATATGTTGTTAGCTGTTGATGCTTGGCTCGTATGGAGTGTGTATGTGCATGTTACCGTACTATAGCCAATCGCTGAGCTGTTGAAGAAAAGTGTAATATTCAAATGGGAGCAGAAACAAGCCGATGCGTGAGAATTGTTTCTCAAAGTTTTATAGAAAACACCACTACTAGTTTCCCGAAGAGAATCAGATATCATTGTTATTCGCACTGACACTAGCTGTACGGGATGCGGAGCTGCATTCTATGTGCAGCTCAATGATGTGAGGATGCCGGTATCTTTTGCTTCTATCTGTATTCTATTACAGGGTTGGGGGCTAAGCTATAATCTGGGCATCCGATCGATGAGCACGATTGCAGGATCGTCCTCCAGGCGTCGTGTACATTGAGACTGTGATTGTTGGGTTTGTAGAAAGAAATATTTTATTGGTGATAACACAAGAATTCGCCGTTGGTTCTTGATGCTACATAACTTCAATCTCACCATATCTTACTTCAAAGGTAAGATGGGGCGTGGTACATACTGATATTGCCGTAATTGTGACTCTGATGGTTGATAAATCGCAAGTGATTATGCAGTTGCAACTTTCAGCGGAAGGTCACAAATGATGATGTATCGGAAAATGAGGGACGCCTGCATCTTGTAGGATTGTCGATCCTGTTCGGAAAAGCAAGTACGCCTGCCTTTTGCAAGACTGTCGAGCCTGTTCGGAAAAGCAAGTACGCCTGCATCTTAAAAGGACTGTCGAGCCTGTTCGGAAAAGCAAGTACGCCTGCATCTTAAAGGATTGTTGAGCCTGTTCGGAAAATAAAGTACGCCTGTATCTTAAAGGACTGGTGATGCGCAAAATTTTTCCAGGGCTTCACCACCTGTTGTGAAAGAGACCGTAAGGTTTATTAAATCAGTATCACGCAATAAGCAGGCATATGGATTGAAGTAAACATCCACTATACTGTTGAGCGACATGAAGCTAAAGGTCACATCGAGCGCGCGAATCCAACCCTAAAGATCTTGCCGACAGGGAGTTGTACGAGGGTTTCTTGGCCTATAATCGTATGGTTCATAGCGGTTCAGAGATATCAACTGTCAATATGTTGATTTTTTTTGCCAGGAAGATGACACATCATGAAAGAAAAATACTCGGCATACCTCGAAATAACTATCGAATTCACAACAAAAACGCGTGACAAATGCGGTGACTCAAGCTATTAACCCGGCACCGCAGGAAATGAGAGACGTAATGTCGAAACCTCGTGATAATCCATCCGATACAATGGGCACTGCATGTATGTCAGCCGTGGTCCTTCTGATGGGGGACACTGCAATGTTCATGTACATCGAGACCAGCGTAAGCTTGCTGTAGGCAGTTCATCCGGTCCCAATAAGAGTGTACGCGTACTTGTTTCTTTGAAAGAGTTCTTCAACTCTTGAATGATTTGCCAATGTCGCCGAGGACCTTGATAAGTATGGTAAGACCAAGAAAGAGCGAATTGGTTTAGAGACTGCCAGTAGTTCTTCAATGTATTGCAGAAGCTTTATTCCGAGCATTGCAGAACTTCAGACCCAGGCAAAGGAAAGGTGAACTGTGCTTGCGAGCACTTGGAATAGCTTCAGGTCACCTATCAATGCGATCCGCAATTTTACCACTGATGCTGACTCCGAGCGAAGAAGAATCTTAAAACTTAATGGACGTGTAGGAGTCGGCAACTCTTAATCAAGAATGAATATTCCTGATTTTCGACCCGAGTATTTATATTTTAAGAGGTTTTAGGTGTGGCAATTTTAGAAAATTTCTGGTCACGTTGCCAAAAACCGTGGTCACGTAAATTTGACGAGTCATCACCACATGACCCTTGCTTCATAAACGTATAGGCCTAGACATGAATTTGTAGACCTCTACGGGTCAGGGTTGGCCAAGAGATATTGGAATCTTGGGATTGCCGGCCACGATCAAATCGGCATCAGGACAGGGAATTAGCTTACCGCGCATAAATAAATAAAAATTTAGTGACTGAATTTTCAGAAGTACATAGTATTTAGTTTGACGTGTACATTCGTCTAACTTATAATCATTTTACATACTAGATTTGACTGTAAAATACTTGAATTTCTTATCTTAGCCGTCTATATCTGTATATGTAGGTTGTTTCGTACAGGTGAGAAAGCAATGGTCAAGATGGATTTCTTCGGATTGCTTCCTTTGTCGTCATCTCTTTCACTGACGACCGAAATATACAGTATTGTAGGTGCTATGGATATCGACGCGAGTATGAGCGCCCATCACTCCATGTGAATGCATGCTGTGGACATTGTTCTCGATATGAACTTTCAACTTCTTTCAACTTTTTCTAATTGATGTTCGGGCATTCTTACAACAAACCTTTTCCTATGGTCTTGATATCGTCAAACTTTTCATGGTATTCGACAGAGTCAAAGGCGAACTAGGTAACTAGAAGCGTGAAGCCAGTCAAAAGTTATCAATGCAGCCGATCGAAGAATATACCAATTATTAAAAAAATTCACAATTGGCAGCTAGCTTGAGAACTGATAAAAAAAATACATTTATATTATATGATACATATAGGGTAAGCTCGGAGATAAAACGTTCGAGAAGAAGAAACATTGCAAGACTGGTGTAGCGTACTTTGACATCTTGTGTGCAGAATAATTGATGCTTTGTGTCGTGACATTGAAATAAGGTGTATTGTGGCCCGATGACAGCAGAACAGCAACTACTTTGTCTCCAAATACAGAGGCAATAACTCCATACGGTCGAGTGATAAGGAATATTTCGTACTTGACTGGATCAGGAATGGCGAATGTGTACTATCGACGGAATATCAAGATATTCAACATTAGAGAGAAACTTGCGACTCGCAGAATGCCGAAACTCAAGCCCGAGGTAGACTTCTTCATACAAGCTGTGATCAAAGTATGGATTCGGCCATCTTTTGCTTATTGCTGGACAGTTACTGCATACTGACTATCAAAGTCGTGCATATATGACGACTGAGTCGTTTACTAAAAATCTTGCACAATATAAAGATCCTTTCAATGATAAGTCTTCAATTCAAAATGTCTTTGATTGTGAGTCATTTGACATGGAAGTGTAGTAAATCAGGTGAATGACTGAACCAACCAACCTAGTACTATAGAAGAGTGCCCTGTGTTTCTATCTGAATGTACTAGCGCAGAGGGTATGTATTTCACACAGACTGTGTATGCAAGGAAGGAGTATTCGATTTTAATAGAGGAAGGAAACTATGTATTATTTGACATATTTGGAGAAGACAAACCAAACAGTCATGAAACAGTGTGCCTTCTTAGTGAGCTTACTGATGTACGTAGGGAACTACAAGTTTTACCATCATCGTATACAGAGGAGAAGTTGGAGTCCTTGTACATGTATATACCGATTGACATGCAAAACAATTACGGGATACTCGAGTACGATTATTATAATGTAAACCACTAAGACTGGATAAACCGCGCTGGAGAAAGCTGTTTTCATTCGATCCTTTCCCTTGGAGTACCACCAATTTGGAGTCTGATATTCGTGCATTCGCCTAGATGAAACTACCAGCATTGCGCACTTACGCTGTTCAAAGTAGCATTGTATTTCCTGCTCGGTTTGGTCGAAATACTGTGATCGTCGAATTACCAGCGCAAAATTTATATACGTCGAATGCAGTCTTGAAGAGATTGCCTGTACCAAAGTGTCCTAAGGCACTGCTAGCAGCTAGGAGAGACATTGAAGCTGATTTTAAAGATACATACTTGTAAGCGTCCGAAGTTCGCTGTGTATGATGAAAATGTCACTGATCGCTGTATTGTATCCAATGCGGTTATTAAGACCCACGCTGGGAAATCTGTCTATACATTACGTCAAGCAATAGAGCAAGAGAATCGAGACATGATTGAGTTGCAACACGCACAAGTACCTTTACGTGATGATCAGAACCGCAAACACAGAACAAAGATATTATATGTTAATGCACAGATTAGAAGATCGTATCGACATGACAAGGGAGTGTTGTGTGCGTATTGATTGCAGGTAAGGATGTATAGACTGATGCTTCTTACATAGAATCGATAGAAGAATGTAGTTGCTTATTGCAACCATTAAACGAAACCAAAAAGGTGACAACGAGGGCAAGACCAAAATACTTATGGTCAGCCCTTGGCACAACCATACCAATTGCGTGCACATTCGCGCCACACTCGAGCGTGTACGTAAATTAAAACATCCCGGCTCAATACATGGTGTGTGTTATAAGACCCAAAACCACTGAATTGTGCTCTCCCGGCAATTCATCTACCAAAGTAAAGCCTTCCGCTGTGCCGATACGCATGCAAAATTCAATCCTTGAGGGAGAAGACGTGAAAGCAGTAAAATCTCCAATATGTGACACAGAGAGGGAGTTATACGAAGTATATAGAACAGCGAAGCTCAACACATATCATGCGGAGAAGAAGTGCATGCCTTGGAATTGGATCAGGTACTAAAGTACTCGTCCGCTTTTGCATTTTGCGCGAGCCGACTGCTCGTTGCCCTCTATCAATGGAACCTTTGCGATCCACCAATTAGCGATCAGGTTCACGAGGTCTCTGGCAACCTGGGCGGCTACATTATACATAGCCCTCCCTCTAGAATCTAAATTTACAAATTTAGAGGGCAATGTCGTAAATAACTCAACATAAAAAGTACAAATAAAAAAGTAAAATAAAACTACACTTGATAAAATATATTTACTATAAGTAACATTAACATCTTCTCTATAGCTCAGTTGGTAGAGCAACCGACTGTAGTGGTTACATCAATCGGTAGGTCCCTGATTCGATTTCGGGTGGGGAGAATATTATTTTTATTTTTGCTTTAATTTACCGGCTACACGGTTGTTCCATTTTTATAGAGGAGGCTAAATCGCTACGATAAGACAATCGATTGTAGGTGAGTAGGGTTTTTGGGTTTATAAATAACTACATAGACTGTTGATTATTCTGGAGGCTGTGAGAATGATATAATCGTTGACATGTATTCACATAGCCTCTGTTCTTTTTTGAAGCGGGTATAATACTTCGCATCAATATAGGTACATCCAAATAAAGGCGAATACATGAAGTGCGCCATACGATCATTCCACTACTTCCACCTCGACCGTTGATTTCGTATTAATTATGTGTATCTCGGGCAGACTAGTCGATCTGTATACCAGAACAGTGGCTGGGCCCTCTCCTCCCGTGTTATCCGCTACAATGCTAGCACACGCTAGGCTAATCACTCGCTCGTACCGAGAATATACCGGTAAAGATCTGGTGGAGAAGCAAAACTCTCTCACCGACAAAGAGCTTGGTAAAGCGTATGTGATGTCGTTGGAGTTTATTTCGTCGTTTATTTCCAATCCCCGCAAAGTACGCGCACTTAAAGAGTAGGAAATAACATTATCAAAACAAGCGACATGCACACCTGTATGCACGCATGTGAAACTGCCACAGGTATATATTAGTGCAAAAATTGGTCATGAACTATGAGAAATATAAATATACAATTATATATATTTATATACACTTGCAT
>NW_014040147.1:42259-55797 GCF_001186125.1 Sphaeroforma arctica JP610 | reverse complement strand
CTTTGACATGGCCGAACCGTTCCGTGTGTGGCTTGATTTTGCCTATTCTAATTGGTTTGTGAACGTCATGTATTATGGTTGCTCATTCTTTGCTGAGTTGGGATACGCGATATATATCTGAGTTATGTGAGATTTACGTGGTTAAAAGTTTCTTGTGCGCAAGTTCCTTTCAGCTGTGCGTGTAGTCCATTTGTGCGCGTGTGACGTTTGTTTTTCACCGAAGTATACAGATCTGCCCGTGATCGAGTCTTATGCCGTATCTTCGCGAATCGAATTCCTTTCAGGTTGAAAACACTGCCTCATACAGCCGTACTTTCGCATGGTGTACAAACTGAGCCTGTTATGAATTACGGTACGTTGTATTGTTGGCGGCTTGTGTCCGTAAAGGCAGAGCACGGATTTTAGTCTGTTGCGTACTCACTCGTTCGCTCGGTCACTCGGTTGTGCTTACATTCTGAGTTGTAATCCTCACTTCAGGAGGGAGTTGAGATCAATGAGATTATGCGGCCCTCGTAGTATGTGATAGGTGGGTGTATTTTGTACCTGTATTTAAACTGCTAACGCCCTAATTCTCAGGTAACGATGCTGCATTGGCGCAGTTCCAGGTGGACTGGGATAGTCTGACCACAATGAAGTCCAGTCACTCTGCCAAACCCGATGCTCGCGAGAATAGAGAAAAGGTATCTTAATCTTTTCTCCAGCACGACTCGCAGTGAATAGAGCACCATTTCTGTAGCGAGGTTAATCTTCAGTTGTTTGCAAAGGCTGTCAAGGGGGTTAAGTAGGGTTCACTCTTTCTTCCAGTCGTTTACACCTAAAAAAGAGTGGAAGTAGCGCTTTCCAGTGTATATACGAGTGTCTTGTAATCGGATATAAATACACCGCGAGACGATTTACCAATGGTTATGAGTATATTATGACGTGTGTCAGCAACAGCTACTGAAATATTGTACATACTGTATGGTATGATAAATTGGATGTAGTGTCCACCAGTACGATCATATGTATAACTGTACGATCTTCATGAAGCACGTGTGGCTTTTGATAACGCTATTTCGAGGTGCTGATATCATTTTTGTTATAATCGATCGCATAGAATAACAATACTATTTCGTTCGAAAATAATATATGCTTGTACAAGCGAGTCGAATCTGTTCTGAATCAACTGCCACGAAATACACGCCTGTATACCTACTTACATTTAAACACGTTTCCTTACACGTCAGTTTGTAAAAATGGTAGAAGAGAAAGGCTTCTCTACTGGGTACAGCGGGATCAGAGTCAGTGCCGAGGGCAACTGTTTCCGAATCAACGCTACACTCTGGAACCTTATGTCTTCTGACGGCAAGCGCAAACTGGGCCAGGCGGCTTGCTTTCGAACGGTGCCATATCTTTGATCCTTGAGGGGTATGTTCATATACACGAACCATTTCTAGTTCATGGGCCACTCAGAGCCGACCGGTTAAACTAAGTGTCGGGAGTGCCAGTCAAAAGAAGTCGTAGTAGCAGATAAACACTCACACAATCACAGAGTGGGCCTTCCGTTGGAGACTAAATTCCACGCAGCCAAGGGGCGAAGCGTATGGTCTGGGTATTAGTTGTGTGTTCTGCCTATATCTTGGTGGCCATTGGCGCCTACTTTACGGTGTCTGACATCATCGCATTGGTGGGGCTGGTATGTCCGCAGGAAGTGAGTAGTGGTCCCATGGCTTTGGAGGTGATACACTGTCTTGACTGATGAGTGGCAATGTTGAGTTTGGGATGAGCGGTCGATACTGTCGACTAGAGAGCTGCAATGCATCCCATAGCGCACACAGCGTAATAGAATGCGATAGTTATTTCTAGTGGATCATGAGGGTATATCGCCTAAACTCTAGGAAGTGTAGAGAATGTGGAGCGCGAGGCCGATTAGCGTCCGAAATATCTATACAGGTGACGTTTAGATATCTAATCTTCGAGTATTTTCGCTCACGCGCTTCTTAATGGTGTTCAACCCAATAGGAATGATAGAGAATTGTTCCAAATTCGGGTTAGTCTGAACTGCGCAAGGAACGGGGTGACCGCGTAGCCAGATATCGAACGCTAGGCCAAAATGACATGCTACAGCCGTCAGCCTGGATGGTTGCAGAAGAACTGGGATTACACAAGGGCGGTTGAGGGACGGGCATCGAATGTGACACAATACACTTCATGAAATAAACCTCTGTACATATACAGTTCAAAACTATGGCACAGGCTGTGTTGGAGCGGTGAGTGAGACCACGAACGCAGTAGAGGAGAGTTCACAAGCAAGCCAGTCTCTCTCTACATACACTAGCAATAAAACAAAATGGAAATCATTAGCCTGTGTGTTCGTACATCGAGGTAAGCCTACCAATGAATAAAATGAGCTATAACATCAAGGAAAGAACTTCTGACAACCGTTTTTAGCAAATTTTGTTTCAGTTTAAGTACGCCGCAATGCAATGTTGATCAGCTCCCGCACAGAATGATGTACATACGACGCGATATATACAGACAAGCATGCTTTCATACATTACAATGGCGATACTGTATCTGGCTTAGGTGGATTGAGAGCAAGAAAGCTACGCAACAATAAGGAAGGGGTTTGAAAGAAACTCGAATAACTATTCAGGAAAACAAGGATTATCTTAGACCATTTTATTGCAGGAATCAAAGTCAGTTCACAGACTCGATCAGATCAGGAGTTATATCACAACATGTTTCTGAGCAGCGTAAGTTAAATTGCACGGTACAATGCGAGAGATTGCTCGGTTACAAACGCTTTGCTATATGTCATCTCTATTGTTCCACTTTCAGGCAGTGTAGAGTGAATTGCAGATGGCCGCGCACATACTCAGAGGGGTGAAGTACATATCAGTAGAGTCACTTTTGCGCCCAAATAGGTTCACAAGAGTAAAATACGTCTGTGCTGTAGCAGGTAGGCGGTGCCCCCAAGAGTGTGGTGATGTGCAAAGTTTACCAGATGCACTAGGTACAATCGAGGCAAGATGAACATCTTCATGTCAATCCGACCCAATTAGTAGGAACAGGAACTGCGACCGGATGCAAAGCACTGCTTATTGACTGTGAAGTCTGAAGGCTTGCCGTGGGGTCTTTTTGGGCAGTAATTGTTGTATCCCTTTGGGATGAGGTTCTCGCCCTTGCGAGATCGAAGGGTATTGGCCTGATAGAGGTGTCAGAGAAGGTGGTTAGGACGGAAAGACTGAGAGGCACTTGGTACTGTTAAATTGTAAAGAAAATGATAGATTAGGCTGCGAGAGTGTTGATCAGTGTCGATTGAAGGCATGAACTTTGGAACGAACCGCACGCGGCAAAAAGCATGGACAACTTGAACATGTCAGCTACGTGTCAGATTCATGTGGGTGTTAGTTGTCAGACTATTTTCTGTGACCAAAACTTGCGTTCTAGACAGGCAATAGGTTGGACTAGAATGACACCGTTGCCTATACGCACTCAAAACCAGCCTAACACGACAGGATAACAACAGCCGTTTACTTACCAAGCCTTTGGACGGATCAGTGTTGCGGGTGCTGCCGGATCGTGCGTTAATGCGAATATCGGCGCAGTTCCAGAATTCCTCGGAGATCTTCGACTCGTCCTATTCGATGACGCGAGTTCATTGTTTACATGTGGTCAATGCCAGTTGTACTTTCAAAAGAGGTGTGCACGTGGCGACTATAACACATTTTGCAAACCAATGTTTATTTCATTTAATCGATGATGGTGCAAGCCTCATATAGACCCATTTTGCATTACACAAACCTTGCTCGGATTTTTCGCGGGGCAACTATTGGCAGTGAACCAATGCCATCTTAATACGCCTGCAGAAGAAAATTGAAATGTCAGTAGTCACCCTTTGTCGCGTGGCTCTATTCACAATGGTGTCCACTGACGCTTTGGAGACTGGCGGTCTCACTGATACTATTAGTTTGTCGCGCGAAAGGTTTTACAGACTACAAAGATCGTCTATTGGGTGAGCGAAAAGTAAATGCATGACATTTACATCGACCACCGGAACAAAATAACTGAATATATGGGGCAGTTGAATAAGTGCATGCTCGCATACGCCAGTTTAGATACTCGCTGTAGGATGCGAGATTCAGGAAGCTCCTCACTATGTCCCTGCTCGTTAACACTTGACTTAAAGATCAGATGCTGACTTATACACATACAGTGGGTGCAGTCCACAGAGCTGGGTAGCTTAAACCTGGCTTTGAAGGTGACAGTTCCCGACGGAACCGTGTCGTACGAGTACCCGCCATTTGCGGTAACGACCTGGCACAAGTGCGGATGAGGAAGCGTATGTTACCATTATGCATGTACGTTAACTAGCTACGGTTGACGTTTTGGTTTAGAGTTGTTTACGTGTGTGTACTGGGTAGCGGTCTCTTCAAATTACACCTTCTACTGCAGCGTGACAATGAAATCATGCTATTATGCTGAATAGCAATTGTTGAGGAAATATGATATACTTCTTCTAATATTAAATCTTTGGAAAACACTTTGTATTGCGGACTTAGCGACCTGGAAAAAACGGAGACCACGACGCTATATGGGGGAGGTTCGATATCGACGTGCATGAGTTGCAAAGGCCCGGGAATGGCTATCACACAATATCACACATGTTGTTTACGGTGCTTGATCATTTATAATGGATTAAAAGTACGACCATACCTGAGACATCGTCTCGGATTTAGAGAGTGGCTTCCACCACAGGTCGCAGTCATTATCACAAGTGGCTCTCTTGAGTTTGTTGCGCTGGAAACACTCTTCGGTGATGTCGGGGCTATCACAAAGCTTTAAATGCGTCGAGTGTGTCCATGTCAGTATCAGACGCGCACTGTGCGTTGCCGTACCCACACAATAGCATGCATGTGGGCGCTACTTGGTCGGTCTCCCCAACATTTGCCATATATTCGCAGATTCAGAGGGTCGATTGTATACACGCGCAGCCTTGACTGCACAATTCATGTCGAGGGTCGCTATGGTGCACAGTGCTTGCTCAGTCATAAATTCCACAGCAAACAGCAATTTATAGCATGTCTACTTTCCACAGATAGTATCAAACTTAAGCAGCTCAGGTATTGTAGTGCACTATTCCACTTCCTCGGTCTATCAACCAACAACGCGCCATAGTCCTATGTCACATATGATATATAATTACGATTAATGTATCGAAAGCTATCGCAAGCTTGTAGACCCCGAGGCGTTGTCAGTAACTATAGCTCCCGCATGCACACTCCATATAGTTTACAATCGATGAACAACACGGGGATTGCCACACACTTGGAAGTCGAACCCTGCAGTGGTATTGGACGTGGAAGAGTGGTATACGAAGAAATTGAGTTGCTATATACCCGTAGTCGATGGGAGAGGTATGCTTGAGAGTGCTTGTGTTATAATGGTGTAGGAGACTGAGGGAATAAGGCTTGCTGCGTGTATGAAGTATGATAGCGATACAGAGAAGGTATGGCGGGAGAGAAGCGTCTCTTCTCCTTCCTGGGATAAATGCACATGTCTATATCTCGTTAAATTATATAACGTTTTTGTCTTACTATATAGCAACGAGCGAAGTTAAACTCTTTCATTGTTTACCGTACATGAGTGCCTCTGCGAGCGGCACTATGGGAAAGAAATACTACACGCGCGCGCACAAGCATATCTTCCACTATGCCAGGAAGGCACTTACAGCCGAGGTGATGAGCGGTTACCGTTACTTCCAGATCGATACTCTCTCCTTCTTGGTAGGTAGCCTGGATGGGACCAGGAACATTCCATTTCTGGTCCGCATCCCATTTATCACCACACAACCCTGCGGATCGTAATGAATACATAGTTCAGACCTCATTCGAGATAGATATTCTCTGTAGAGGGCGCGCTTCTCAAAGCAAGTTTTTACTTATTCAAGACCATAGCTATACAAAACGTACACAGATCCGGTTTAAAGTTAAACGCTGTGTGAATTTGTACGTACCATGACAGTATTTTCCACCCGAGAGCACAGAATGGGGACCGCCGGCAGACAACGACTGGCGATCTTCATTGTTGGGAACGTTGCGTGCTTGCGGCTTGGACAGATAGCCGTGGGCATTCACTCCAGCTGTAGTGTGACAAGTACAGCACTTTTCCAACTTAAAAGGCATAGTAGTCTGTCAGAATGTAATTGCACCTATTTGCAAAAGAACGCCATAGCGCCATCGAGGATCTAGGCCATGTTCCGTCTGCAGACAGGCAATTTATAAAATACTGCACAGCTTTCTGGACACAGGATGTCCTTTGGATTTGCATTCAGCCCTACCATTGTAGACTTGCATGAATAAACAAGCTGTGTGTGCACACTCGCCGTAAATTCCAACTCGTATTTCAACAAAGGTTAATTTAAACTTCAACTGTGCCAACACAAGTTGCAACACATCACAACCGTGTAATGTAATAACTTTTAGCAGTATAACAATGTTTTATTTTCTGGATTGAAGGTGTGTGCGTGTGCATCGTACTACCGACAATCATGTATATGAATCGTGTAAGTACACATCAATATGCTGAAGCGCCCATAATATTTTCATGTCAAATCTTCCATTAACACTGTTCTAAACGAAAGATTTAGAAATCGAGAAATCTCATCAAACTACCAGGAATTCTATGTAAGCGGCTGAATCTCATACTACAAGCAAGTAGGCGAGTGGTTCACCACAATGCCAAGAGACAATCATCCGGCACAACTGCCGTGTACTATTGAAACAACTAAAGTCCGCACAACTAAAAGCGCGGACGATGCGTTGTATTCATCGCTCAACATACAGTTGCAGACGGATAGGAGACACAGTATCAGGACTGAGCTCACAGTGAATCCAGACGCAGCGAAGAATGGCATTCTGAGTCGATTTATACGTTATGCGCAGCTGTATTTATCACGCTCTGTTAGCGTCAGCCGAACCGTGGATATTCAGTGTCTGAAGGGCTGGGAAAGGTTTCATTATCCCAAAAGGTCTCAGAAGACTTGTATGCGAGATTGCTCATGCAGGTTTACCGCCTCTTTTATACAACTATGTCAGTCATGTGGCCAAAGTGCTTCCGAAGAAAGCCTGTTATTCTTCACACATCCAGACCATCAAGCCTCCGCCTGCTCTCTGTGGCTATCAAGTCACATGGCTTATATGTCACCGTTCTAGGATTCAGATGTCTGAATTACCATTAAATATATGCGTACACAACACATCGTATTTACAGCGTTGGAACCAGTGTGAAGCAGTGAAGCAAATGCACAATACAACACTTCACTGTAACATACCGATCTCGAATATCAGTACGCTATAACCTTGATTCTTAGTTCGAGTGAAGCATCTTCGTAGACTTTGTGTGTTATAAGGAAGCAAAAAACTCATGTGGTATTGGTGGTTATAATCTGCATTCCCTCTTTGAGAGTCGCAAAACTCCATGATAAAAGTCCCTTGAGCCTCCGCAGTTTACACGAAAGGGTTGATAAATGCAGTGGAATGTGCAAGTACACACAGAGAAGAGCCCACACGCACACACGATGTACAGATAGCTCGTCACACCACATCATGCACAGGGTAGACAGTTTACACGAAAGGTTCGATAAATGCAGTGAAATGTGCAAGTACACACAGAGAAGAGTCCACACGCACACACGATGTACAGATAGCTCGTCACACCACATCATGCACAGGGTAGGCAGTTTACACAAAAGGATCGATAAATGCAGTGAAGTGTGCAAGTACACACAGAGAAGAGCCCACACGCACACACGATGTACAGCTAGCTCGTCGCACCACATCATACACAGGGTAGGAATCCCGTGAACCACATGGATTTCACCACACGATAGTATTACATACACAACAGTTGAATTGTAGCTAAGTAACTCACACGATAGCGTGTCTTGAAAGTGCCCTCTGCGATGATGCCAGGCGCGACTAGAATTATAAGGAAAGGTAACACGAAAGAAAGAGGAATACAGAGAAACAGGCAGCGTATTTAGGGCGCTAATCAAAGGATTCGCCATTCGATCACTCAGCCAAAAGCAGTGACTATGCTACAGACTCAAATTTAAGTAGAGAAGGTGGCCTATGATAGCTATGTGAATTCTCGCCGTATTGAATACACCTGAACTAAGATTAATGGGTAGTTAATGGGTAGTGAGCAATGAGCAATGAGCAGAGGTGGGCATACATCGCCGTTTTATTGAATTGCACCTTGGTGGCTACCAACAACGCCTAACGCAGTGATCGCATCACAGTTGCTCTAGCTATGATCTCGTTCCAAATCACACACACGATACTACCATAAAATACGTCGGCACATGTTGTATACCCCACGCGTACTATAAAAAGAACAGCCCAAATGTACGATATAAAGACATGTACTCACTCTCGTGTGGACCGTACGAGCGTTCCTGCAGCTTCGGTTCCAGCCCAACTACTGTTTGTTGTTGTTGTTGTTGTTGTTGTTGTTGCTCTTTCGTGGAGAGTGACAAAGTGTTAACGGACTTGTGCAAACGAGAGCCTTTTATAGGCGTGCGCAGGCGACCACGCTACTAGCAATTCAACACACACCACACACTGTGGCTGAGGTATAGCTAGTCTAGTACTGTGAGTTGACACGACATATCTATTTATTTATTTTATACATCATAGAGCCTGTGAGGCTATGATGCAATATTCTAAAAAAATCCGTGTTTACTATCGTGTGCTCACATATGCAGTTGGCGCGCTTTTGTAGCCCGCCTATTATACCTTTTTTGGCAATATGTACATAGTCTGATATAAGTACATTTTTAAATACATATTTAGACTGCCAATGTCTACTAGGTCTTGCTGCCAAGTCTCTTTTTATATAGAAAGTATATGAAAAATAAATAATATTAACCTCTCCTGCCTTTTAGGTCTCTTGGTATATAGTGCATACAAACTGTGTATTTTTTTTTGTAATCCGAGATGTCTTCAGAGAGGGATGATATTTTGATATATAAAAGAGTAATTGAAAATTGAAAACTGCGAAGAGGTTTTAGCAAGACTCAAGAGGCCTTTTAGAGAGTCCGCAGCGGCGGTCAGCAAGACACATATATCGTACAATCTTGCAATATGGTCACATTTAACCAATTTCAACCACTATTAGTGCCTAGAAAATAGTCTTCGACGTCAGTAAGTGCGGTCTCGTCGTCCCGAGTATAGCCGATGCCATAATTCAAAGAAAAACTCAACGGCAATGCTCAACCAAAATCTACCAAGCCGTGTCTATAGATGTAATTAGCATACTCACAGAGGCAATGTTCAAAGCAGCAAGCCTCCATATCATAGAAATAAATACTAATGTAACATTTTTGTTGTTCGAATAAATTATACATCCAAATTAGCTTCATTGCGATATCTATACGCTGAAGCTTATTTCCATAGTAGCAATGAGAGTGATGTACTCTAATATCGCGAGCACAAGATTGTGTATATGGCTGGACCGCACAGCCCCAGTCATACGCACAATCTAGCTACCCGATACCCTGTAAGAGACGGGGCTTGTCAGATACAGCTATCTAGGTAAATATACCTCATGATAACAGCCAGCTCTGACTACGTTTGAACAACTAAAGCGGTGTGTTCATCTGGTTCTGTTCTAGCTGCTCCATCTGGTACGGCCTCTTTATCTTTGGACTCAGCTATTGGATCAGCCTCCTGGTTCTTGTGCCACTTGGTCACTGCTTTCTTGCCAGCGAAGACGATAGCGGCGAAACAGGCCGCGATTGCGGCCTCCATAGTTGCATCCCCCGTAATGTGCGACCAAGTCCTTCTCCTATAAATTATCGATGAGAAAATATTAATCACAATCAAGTGCATACTTGTTTAGCTATATTTGAGCCCCAAAGACAAAGGAAGACAACACGTATCTATCCCTTTGTTCAACATACCTGCTCATCCACACCATTGACAATTTAATCGCAAAACCATAAGGACCACACATACCAGAAGCTCTTATTGTTCGGTGATGGACTCGCCACCGGCACGCAATTGATGCCCTCTCCAGGGTGGAATAGAGATAAACCGTTCAGTGTACATGTATCGGCACATCCCACACATTTAAAACCTTTCTGGCACACGCACATGTGATGTTTGTGCCCGTTCAGGACCTCGCCATCGTGGAAAAGCAGGATTGTACTGTACAGACAGCCATCCAGGTTGACTTTCGGCCTGTGTTCCGCTTGTCTCGCTAAGGGAGGACAAGGGATTTCTTTCTGCTGTGTCTTCGACTGGTTCAACTCGGGTGGACAATCCATCAGCCCCATGGTACGACAACAGAACGAGTGCAGCACATGTAAAGGGTCGCATCTGGAGAGCGGGTGTTAAATTTAGGCTTAGAACCATGGACGGGTATAAAACAGCCGACAATTTTGTCGGATCATCTCTCTATAGAGAGAATACCTAAGTTTTGTGGGAATTATTATTGCGTTCTATTTAAACTATAGTTGCTATTTCATCAATGAACACACCGCTGAGCCGGTAGCCTTTAAGCGTTTACTGTGATCACTGTACATAAAATCTGTATTGTATACCTAGCAAGAATATCAAAGAAAGTTCCACTATCCCGTCATGGAACCGCCCAGAGTATCACATAGCACAAATCTGTACTTGTGCTCGACTGCGATATGCTGGCAGGTGGGGACGCACAACACCACACGAACATAAAGCAAGGTTCATAGCAATAAAATTGAATGCACAATCTCATTGTTTGAAATTGAAGGCCACTGCATGAGTTCGAAATCAAGATTTATGTTATATCCCAAACCTAGTGCTTATAAATAAAACTGGAGCACTCAATAAAGAGTAGTACAACTGGATGAGTATATAGCTAACAACCATCACAAAGACGCTATCACACGCCATCTAGGAAACAGTTTTTATCGCCCACCACCTGTGAAAACCAGTGAATGCGAAGATAGATCTGTTAACAGCATAGCGCCCACCTTACCTTTAAAGAAGTGCAATTTCCGCGCTCGGAAATAATATACAAACCACTGACAACAAGGGATTTCGACTACATATATTTATTTAAATACACCCACTAGCTATTTACACTGAATAGACGGGTGCTACATATCTTCAAATATTGTCCTACCTTTTTCAAATATAAAAATAGGATATGTATTTGATTATTAAAAAAAAAAAGCTGCCGAGTAAAAAGGAGCATTATTTTATTTATAGCTTTTCTCGTGGATTGGTTCAACGTAGAATCACGGACTGTTTACTGCTGGTAGCAAACAACACTCGTCGTAAATCGACTTCGGGGAACAAGAAACGATAGTGATATAATTTTGACAGTACGAAATTAATAAACGACAAGTAGTTTACCAGAGTTATCGTTTCCGCATCTGATGAAGTCATCGACAAAAAATTGACGTTGTTGAACTTCGGGCCAATATTGAACGATGAACGTATTATATATCATGCGTTTTTAAATATTGTTCATATATGTGTATGTATTCAAACAAAGCCCAGAGTTGTCACTGAAGAATCTATCAAACAGATAACCAGTGTGGTAAATCATATTAGGTTATACGTCATGTTTAGCATTCGCTCTAAGTGTAAGCAGCTCGCGCTCTGTGTCCACGGCAATGCAATTCGGACTTTCAGGTAAGCAGACGTCAGCGGAGAGGTTTGGCATACGATATATATATATATATATATTCTACGTATCATATATATATATATATATATATATATATATATAGTAGTAGAGATATATGAGTGTATGTATGTATGTATGTATGAATGCTGTCTGTATGTATGTATGTATGCATGTATGTATGTATGCATGTATGTATGTATGTATGTAAGTATGTATATATAACATATACTTACATACATACATACATACATACATACATAAATTCATACATAAATAAATAGCTACATACATACATACATGCATACGTAAATACATACACACTTACATACATGCATGCATACGTATATAAATGTATACTTAATTACGTACTGTCAAGTAAATACTTTCCTGGAACAACATAGACTTTTCAAAGTCTCACATCCCACATTGTAAATACAATCGCTCATGGTCATTATTTACTTCTAATTCATGTCGCCACGAATATTTCCGTTAATGTTTCCTTATCTATTTCGCTCATGAATTCGCCCAGATCTACGGCAGCACTCAAGCAAGCTGTTCCGCTAGCGGCGAACGTTTTCAGAAATGAGTTATCGAAGCTGCCACCAGTGGGTATGCTCACGTGTCCTAGTATTTGCAAGAAAGAGTATGATATATATGCTTGCGTTATTGGCACATACGTTCATATTGTATATTCTTGTCTGAAGGAGTTATCAAAAAATTTACCACTGAGCATCAATGCGCTCAACTTTAAAACTTTTTGTCCTATGTCTATACAATACTTAGAGATATATATACACAACTCTGTAAATTACATATATGTAAACGTATATGCATGCATATGTTTTAATAAGCCATGCATAATAATATTTGCTTGTAAATACTATTACTATATGTAAATTTTAGTCTGCGTGCTTACACTCACAATAGTCATGCCAGGAAGGGTCTGTATAAGGTCAAAAATAGACCTTACGAATTGCGCTATCATCAGTTGCATGCGTACCTTTGCAAGATACACACGGGGTGTGGCCCAGATGTGTCATAGCGGGTTCAAAGATGCGTGAGTAGTGTAGCTGTGAAGTCACCGATGGAACTACTGTGAACATCAATTGTTTCTGGGTTTAGGTTTTTAGAGCTTAAAGTTTTAGGGTTTTAGGGTTTAGGGTTTAGGGAGGTGTGGCTCGCCATTTGGATACGCTGTATGCTGTTGCATGTGTTGTTGGGTCCTGATCATATGCTACGACCTTCAGTGCGTTTTGTAATCAAATGTGTGAGAGCAAGAAGCACTTCCCTCATCTATACTCTAGTTATACTGTGCGATTTGAAGGGTTGAGTGACTATATTCGATGAAGTGTTGTTCAAGAATGAACTGACATTAGGGCCGCTCGCATCTCATCACTACCATTGATTCTCTATTCAAGGGACATTCGTGTCAACTACAATAGGACTATCCACAACCACTCATACACACTTCGTCATCTGTGTAGTGATCATCCATGGTCTCCTAATGGCCTTTTAATCGACATTCGTATCAGCTACAATAAGACTAACCACAAAAACTCTCACACACTTCGTCATCTGTGTAGTGATCATCCATGGTCTCCTAATGGCATTTCAATCGACATTCGTATCAGCTACAATAAGACTAACCACAACCACTCACACACACTTCGTCATCTGTGCAGTGATTGTCCATGGTCTCTTCGGCTCGAGTCAGAACTGGAAGACTGTCAGTAAGGAGCTTGCGAAGGACCGTGAAGTGCACGCTGTCGGTAGGTTGAATCATAACCCTTGCCGATGGTGTGTGTCTACACGTGACACCCTCTCGAGCAAAGCCAGATATAGGTCGATGCGTGCATACTGTAGATATGTTTATCATT
>NW_014040147.1:37936-40763 GCF_001186125.1 Sphaeroforma arctica JP610 | reverse complement strand
ACGACACACACACACACACACACACACATACGTATGCATATATATATATATATACACACACACATATATATATTAATATATTATATATACATATATGCATATATACCTATATGAAAATATGCAAATATGTAAATATTCAAGCATAAATTGATGTATATACATAAATTAAGGCTTTTTATGAGTTCACAAGGTCACCGCATGCCATTACTATCCGATTCCATTGATCGCAGGATATCTTATTTTTGACATTCTTTCCTTTCAGGGCGGTAAGACAGCGATGGTGACAGCCTTGAATCACAAGGAATTAGTGCGCAAAGTCATCGGTAGGTACCCGTTAATAAAGTATTATAATCAAAGGTCTCGGTAAGAACATGTTTAGAAAGTATTGTAGCAGGGGTTTGGGAAGGTACATCTTAATCAGGAGGGTTCGGTGCCGGGTGCGAATGGGTGAGTTGGACGCCTTTCGTAGTTAGGGTGTTGTTGTAAAGGCGGATGTGATCCCCTTGGTCGTGCTTGATAGTTGTGCTCCAAGTCTCTAAGAAACAGACGAATATACCAGCCACGCCCCATGCCCCATGCCCCGAGAACTCTCTTATGTTCACACATTGCCCGAGCGCTCTCTTATGTTCACATATTGCCTGACCGCACGTGCATATGGCAACTGGTACTGCGACTCGAAGTGTTCTGTTCGTACCCCATTAACGTATTTGTGATGTCGCGGAGTTTGGGGTCGTTGTATGATACTCAAGTGTCTGTCTCAGTGTCTGAGATGTATTCCGCTTGCCATGTGACCAACACTGTCTCCCACACATGTGCCTAACACACTCCCCTCCGCATGACACACTACACACTACAGCTACACATGCTTTGTGTCACTACACATACACTACACACTACACATGCTTTGTGTGACTACACATGCTCTGTGTCACTACACATGCTTTGTGTCACTACACATGCTTTGTGTATGATAATTTACGGCTGCAGCCTGCAGGCTCGTGACGAAAGATAGTGCAGTTTGTCATTTACATAGAATGATCACATCCCTCGTCCATCTGCTGACATCTTGAAGTTCGGTACCTTTTTAACTGGGCAACCTCCTTGTACATCATTGGTTGTTTCTCCACCCCTGTCCCACATCGGGGGCCGCTGGCCCTGTTGTCTTGACAACAGGACAGGGGCTTATCGCCATATGTGTACGCATTAGCTGAACTCGTTGTACGCATAAGCTGAACTTGTTGTTCTTGCGATCTGTACAGTGGTGGATATCTCTCCTGTAAGCTACAGGGGATCACAGACTGAGATGGTGTCGTACGCAAAGGTACGTGGATTAGGTTGTGGGCCTGTTCTGTGCAGTGTTCAGTGTCAATTCTTGTCCCAATGGATATATATAGAAGTATATTATCCCGTGGGAACGTTGAGGTATATGACCCTAATTTATGATATGATCGTTCAACATACTCATTTCCTACAACTGTGATAGACCACAATGTTTAAAATAACAACGGTAGAACAACAGTAGTAGAACGATCTCTACCGGTGACGTGAACAAACGCTTCACGATGGGCTATTAAACGGAGTTTTACAAACTGTGAAGCTCTTGAGTCAATTAAATAGGCACGGCATAAAACCGGTACTATACATCGACTTGGGCAGAGTTACATCTTAACGGTATCATTAGCTTTTGAACGTGTTCTTTAGAGGACCTCTACTGGCCAGTATTGACTTTGGCTGCGTTGCATCTTAACTGTCTCTTTAGCTTTTGAACGTATTCTTTAGAGAACCTCTATTGGCCAGTATTGACTTTGGCTGCGTTAACATTAACCGTCACTTTAGCTTTTGAACGCATTCTTTAAAGAACCTCTACTGGCCAGTATTGTAACCATGCACGTACCTCGCTATTCCTATTCAGGCGTTAGCGGATCTCGATTTGAAATCGATCAATAGCCGAAAAGAGGCATACGACGCACTTAAAGTCGACATCCCGGTAAGTAGACGTTTCCTGTTTTTGTGAGGTTTTTAACCATTTCGATCTGTATTTGACGCGTTAAATATACCTTTGGGTTTCTTGGCATGGTTTCTCTCTCTCGACATATCCGAATTAATGGCGCGAACCAGTGCTGTATGAGATTATGAAGACTAAACCCTAAAACCCAAAAGTCATGGGTTATATCATCAAGGCAGGAACTACATGTCAATCTGTGATGGGGTACATTGACTTACAATTTGCTTCGGGATGGTCGATCACACATACCATACCGTACCATACCACACACCACACAGGACGACGATCACCTACAGTTCATGATCACAAACTTAGTTAAAACAGGCGACAAGGAGTTCAAATGGCGACTCAATGTAAACATCCTCCCGTCACTCATTCCGAGCTTTGCCAGTAAGTCAGTCGCACAGCAAGCGGAGCCCTGTGTAGTTTTGCACGCGTCATTATGTTACTGTAGTTACGCGCGCATGTGGAAAGTATATACACGCATCGATGTAGCGCTGGTCTTTGAGATGCCCATTTGTATGTGTGAGAGCACAGGGAGTGTATGTGGCACTGTGGTGTCTATGGACGAGCGTGATTCGTATGCATGTGTGGCCGGTTTTCAGAGAATTGATGTTTACATATATATATATATATATATATATATATATATATATATATATATATATATATACTACATATATACATATATATAACTACACACACACACACACACACACACACACACACACACACACACACACACACACACACACACACACACACACACNCACANACACACACACACACACACTACANACTANATANATATATATATATTAA
>NW_014040147.1:31274-37916 GCF_001186125.1 Sphaeroforma arctica JP610 | reverse complement strand
CACACACACACACACACACACACACACACACACACACACACACGATATATATATATATATATATATATATATATATATATATATATGTGTGTGTGAGAGTGATAGGCTTGCGAATACTTTCTTCCTTTCGCGACGAATGCTATTCTGAGTGTGGCTCACACATGAGGATAATACCTGTCTAGTGCTATTGCAGTTGCTAGCTCCAACTCAAGTTTTCTAATAACAATATTGGACCGGCGGAGGTACGGCACTGTAGCGTTAAGTTCGAGGCAATGGATATATTATAAAATATACGTGTACTATAGTAGCCTGGTAATGCATTCTATGTTGGTACAGTCTGTATGAGGTAGTGTATATAACATAAAACCGAAGTGTCCTACGGTAGCCTGGTAATGTAATATACAAATATGGTACCGGCTATACGAGTGAGTTGAAGTGAGTCTCATATATATTTCTATTTCTATATTTCTCTGTACAGAATTCCCCGAGACGGTTAAGAACAAACCGTTCGACGGCCTCACCCTCTTCCTGCACGGAAACAAGTCTCGTTACTATCAGGTAATCCTACTATGTGAGTGGTAGCTTAGCTGAATGTGTGGGTGGGTTATAGTAAACCCTTTTTCTTCACGGGAAACAAGTCTCATGACTATCAGGTAATCCTACTATGTGAGTGGTAGCTTAGCTGAATGTGTGTATGTGTTATAGCATTAGTACTAGCGGTAGCTTCAGCGTCTACCATAGGGGGGTAGTACTGAATTCCTCCCCAGAGCATATGCAATTAACTACGATCGTTTGTGCTTCGTGCGTTGTGTCTGAGCTTGTCCTTACAGAGTGATAAGCTGAGCTATATGCGAGAACGTTACGCTTCTTTACTACCATAAGATTATACGCTGGTACAACTCCGAGAGACCATTACAGTTGCCTCTATTTCTTTATTCTGATGTGGGAGAAGTAGGTTAGAATGAACTGCGCACATATGAAGTTTACAAGTAGTTAGTGCCTATACGATCATCAACGGAGTGTGCAGGAGCGTAGGCAGGCTTGGGTAGGTAGGCATATGAGTTTGTTCACCATTGTGCTCTGGCGCAGACAGTTCGGCGTGTCCTCTACTTTGGGCACCCACAACACCCAATATGAAACTCGTTCCCTGCACCTTGTTAGAGAAGTTATATCTTCCTACTCACTTGCACAGACACTTTCATTCTATCTTGTATCAGAGCTTTGTTTACCTGTCATTTAGATGCAATTACCTGCAATTGATATGAATACCCCTGCACGCTGATTGGTTGGGTTATGTATCTCATATGCCGTATGTTCTTCTATCTACTCAGCCGCGGTTCCTAGACTTGTTGGAGAAGATGTATATATATACCCCTACTTCACTGGCATAGACACCTTCATTCTATCAAAGCTTTGATTACCTGTCATTTGGATTTATTTACATGTATTTACATTTATTTACCTGCCACTAATATGAACTGCCCTTGACACTGGCTGGTTTGGTTGTACCTCATATGCCGTACGTTCTTCTATCTACTCAGCCGCGGTTCCTGCCCGAGATTGAGGCGCTATTCTCCAACTATGAGATCAAAGGATTGGACGCTGGTCACTGGGTGCACGCAGACGCCCCTGAGGCATTCTTAGTCGAAGCAAAGCGTTTCCTAGATTAAATAAATGTATCGCTCTATAGCACAGTTCGGGGTGTACATATGTATTTCAGCTGTTTTGGGACTTACCATAGCGAAAGTACGGATTCTTGTTAACTAATCGAGTGCTATAAACAACGTGTACACTTATCTATGTAGACTACAGATGGAGAGACCTACACTAATCGCTGGCGGAGTGTTCTTGCTGAGACTTAGCAGATAGGAAACAAAACTATGACGCTGCAGTATACTATAACAAGCATACATGTCTGATACTAGCAACGCGTACTTTACCTTTACCAGCATACTCTAGTATGCTATATGTCGGTGCCAAACTCCATGCAAGGACCTCCGGTTGGTTAGTCACTTCGGTGGGATGCATATGTGATGAGAACTCTAGGTAGTGGAGTGGTTGTATGCCTATGCGTATATCTCAGCTCATCCCAGGCCACTCACACCATTTCCTCACCTTCCAACAGTGTACTATCATGGATGTATTGCATAGATACATACTTCTCTTATTGAGTGAATACGGATCTCCAGTACAAAGCATGAACAAGGTCAACGCGTGTCACGAGGTGATGCATCCAGTGGATATGTTAATTGGGATCACATCCGATGAGGTCAGCACAGTCAGTCAATTGGCACAAACCTTGCTTGTGAGAAGTAGATGAACCGAACGGAATGCAGCTGAATAGATTGACCGAGTAAATGGTCATATACATCCTTACATTTGCGAAGTGTCTGCATACGTATTAACGTATTCACATATCATGTGCAGCCACAGTTTTTGCACGGACCCATACCGCAACTTATAGTGTGTGTTGTGTCCGAGATACCTACTGGAGCCCGAGGTTGCATTATCCTTGTGGTCGACAAAGTAGTGAGCATATACTATCCATATTACTACAGGGTTTCAGATGAAGACACATACTGAGCATTCGGCCCATGTATCGTGGTTCCCATGCAGGGCTGTGTGCATGTGTTGTGTGCACTGTAGTGATCAGACCGTTTCATCGTGCCGTAGCGTTTCAACCGATACACAGTACACCCGAACGGTTTCGTTTTAGTCTATGTGTTACAAGCTAGCATGCAAGCACAGTGAGGCGAGTGACCTGCAATTGAATTTGACACTTGTTCGGAGAGTTTGTCCTGGTTAAGATCCACTCGTTTAAGATATCCCGCCTGCGCTCAGATTCATGTTTCGAATATAGACGCTTTAAAAGGGCGTGCACCTCAGCCCCTCCACCAATAAAACCACATCGCTAGTTATCCGACGACCCATTGGTTGGAAGGATACTTGCTGTGATCGTGCATTCGAGGTTAAAGTACCACGTCTCCAGGCTAGAGTTAAAAGTACACTAGTTACGTATCTTAGCGCAACTCACACTGTACGCACTCGCCCCAGCACGCTTGTCTATGATACGTTTTACAGTCGAGTATACGTTAGGCAGCAATTCAATACCAGCTGGATGGATAGCAGTAGCACTTCAATTTCCTCCCAACGGGCCTCTGCTACTTGTTATCACAATAACATGTACCCGTTTGCTGGCCCTACCACAGCGATACCAGCACAGTACAGTTGTTCCTCTTCACCCACGCAAGGTGGACACGAGATCTTCCGCTCACACTTCAATACCATACATCTTCGCCTTCCCCCTCAGTTGATCATTTATTCCCAACTGACGCTCTCCTTCTTCTACCAAATCTTGGAGGTATTTGTCCTTCTCCGCCATGTAATCGCTGAGCTTTATTTTAGCCATTTGTACTTCTTCGCGTTTAGCCATACCCTCATCATAAGCTGATTTGTATTTCAACTTAGTCTCCTCCAGTTCCGCATTCATCCGCTGCAGTTTTTTTGTGTCCGCCTCTCTCAACAGTCGGAGCTCGCTCACCGCATCCTCGTACTTAATTGTAACATGCACCATTTTTTCTTCGATCTGAAGAACACAGGACTGATCATCGAAGAATTTGGCAGGCAGCTGTGCCACTGCGCCGGAAGCTGTTTTGGGCAGAATGCTCTGCCAGGTCACTGAGAGCTGCTTGCGACCACCGCGTGCACGAATCATATACACGATACTCATCCCTACTGCACAGAGGAAAATTGCCAGGCAGGCTTCTAGGGTCATAAAGTTGAACATGGTCTTAAAGTAGTTGTCAGTTGGTTATTCTACTTGATAAATAGGAAATTTGAATGATTCTTAAAGCAGGTTGTACCTGGAATATATGGTCCTGATTTTCTGGTCGCCCTTGTTCAAGGAGAAACGTTGGCTCTGCATACAACGTGAACGCGGCTCAAAGTGCCTATCCGGGTATTCATTCTGGGTCTTATCAGTCTATTTTAACTATCTACATACAAGCACTTTGTGAAGATAACACCATGACAAGAAGAATAGGATGTAAATTTAAAATTTTTTTTAGAAGGATTTGTGCATATTGTTTTAAAGAAAAACAATTAAAACAAAACAAAATTTTCTTTTTTTGGAATGTAAAACATTTCTAAGACTCTATATGCGTCCAATAAAAAACGCGATGAAAAAGCGTTGCATGGTGAATAGAGAAGCATCGTATAGCAACCTACTCTCGAGAGTCTATCCATCTAATAATTCTCGACTTTCGCGATAGTCGTAACTCGTAATGAGCCAGAGTCTGCCCAGGGCCCCAGGGCCCAGAGTCCCAGAATCTGAGACAAAGTCTCGCAGTCTCGCAGTCACAGTCTCACAGTCTCAGTGTCTCACAGAACCGCCAGTCTGTCGCAGACGTCGGAGACGCAATGTATTTTTATCATCAAATAAAATAGCCTGAGTCCCTGACTCTCCCCGGCCTCTTTATAGTCTGGGGAATGGGGATATTTAACGTCCGGACTTTCCGACTTTGGGCCCTGGCCCCTGGGGTCTGAGGGGCTCTCTCTCTGGCGTCTGAACAGTGAGCTCCAGGAGAGACTACTCTCTAATAGAGAGACTAGCACTCTACTAGTAGTGGAGAGTAATGGAGACTGGAGAGTGGAGAGTAATGGAGAATGGAGAGTGGAGAGGGTCCTGGACTCCTAGCCCTCTTGACAGTGACTCCAGACTCCAGTGACCAGAGGGTTCGAGGGATGACTGTATGTACATGAGCCCCTCACTACATTTATCGGATTATTGTACAAAACGATTTTTGTCCGTAAATATACTAAAACTTATTCATTATTTAATATTTTTTAATAGTGGGTTATGAAAAGTATTCGCTGTGATTGGGAATACTGGAATTGAACTCTGAACTTTGAGACGTGTTTAACTAATGCACATTGGAAACTATTTAAAAAAGTAAACTCTGAAAAACGGCTCGTGCGAGTATACTGCCGAGCTTGCAGCTAAATACCTCCAATCAGGGCGTTAATAAACTTTGCTTTCCTGGTTTCCTGACATTGGCACTGTGGCAGTGCTTCGAGTTTGAGCCAAAAGTTGGGAGCCAGTAGCCTTTTGGCAATTAAATATGTTATCAAAAGGGGTACATAGCTACGGACATACCCTTGTATGTATTATGTAAGGATTACTAATATGTTATCAAGAGGGGTGCATAGCTACGGACATACCCTTGTATGTATTATGTAAGGATTACGAGAACACCGACACAGGCGCAGTCGTAAAAACTACTAAAAGTGAAATTCCCCCTCTCAAGTCTGAAGTCTTAGCCCCTCTCCCTCCAACCAATATTAGTAGACAGAACACAGCTCACTATCAATAAGTTGTACATAGGAACACAGCTCACTATCAATAATAGCAGTGTACTCTGGTGGTCTTCTTACAAATCCAGTAAGGAAAATCGAGGACAAGGTCCGTCCATCGCAAATACGCCGGGGTGACCAATTACTCATCTACAATTTACGTTTGGCTTATCAACAACCATTGGGATCGAAAAGTAATGACAGTGGTCTGGCGAGTGTGGCAGCTTGCACAAGTGCTCCTAGTCGAATTACAAGCGGGGCTGTCTCATACTTTTAAGATGTATAGACATGGAATATACGAATATAACGATTCAGCTGTAAAGCTATACATATAAATGTCAGCTGCTTACGTCAACTTGCACGAATTCACTGGCACTCGGCCGCATGTATACTGACTTATTGTAATAGCATACATTAAAAATTTGATTATGTAGAAAGTTCTTTGTGTCTCATTTATTACAACACAAACTCATAGTCCTCTGTTTATGCTTGATATGGAAGGATATGACAAAGTACAAACTCACCTACTGAAAGCGTAGTAAGCTTGAAAAGTCCTCAAATTCTCACCGCATATTAGCATCCGATAGTACCACAGATATACATCTTGGTCGATATATCATGCATATTATTGTTGATATTCGCACAGGCATATGTACCAGCCGAAAGTAACATACATTGATATATCGATATATATATTTATATATATATATACTTACACACACACACGCATATATATATATATATATATTATTGATATCTACGCACGCATACCAACCGATAGTAACACACACACACACACATATATATATATATATACCGCTCTAGGATACTAATCCAGTGGCGAAAAAACACAGTCACAAGCATAGCCGAAAACAAAGAAAGAAACAGTACACTCGAAATGCACCTCAGAGCTGACACCGAACAAACCATTCAACACACTAATTTACACCATGCTATATACAACTAGAAAGCAACATGAAGTCTTATTTTCTTTTTGAGAATGTACAGAAAAACAGAGTGCTTGAGTAGAATATTGGAGATAACCCTGATGTAGTGCTACACAAGGTGCACACATGCACATATTCTAATACATTATGCAGCATAAAATATTCGGGATAGTTTGATGTATCGCCACACAGGCTACACTCCTGTCTATAGAAATGCATGTACCCTCCTACACATATAGAGTACAGAATACTCGGAATATGTGGATGCATGTGCATACACTCCGATGTATTGACATGCACATTTTCCCATACATCTGTTGAATAAAAATGTATTTATCTGCAA
>NW_014040147.1:0-12075 GCF_001186125.1 Sphaeroforma arctica JP610 | reverse complement strand
CACACAGACACAGACACACATACACACACAGAAACACACACACCCATAGACACACACACACACACACACACACACACATGTACACACACACACACACACACACACACACATATATATATACACACACTCACGCGTGTGTGCGATCAATCTAGGTGTTCAATTGAACCGCTTCAAATAATTTGATATCAAATAGTTTGTAAATATCTAAAGCTACATACCTGATCAGGTTTTTGTCATTTTATATCAATGCATGAAACAAAACATCCTGTGGACAATGGGAAGCCGGTGTGAAGCTTAGTCGCACCACTTGGCAATACTATAGCTATACATTGTAGGGGTTTAAAACATCAGAATATAGGATCAAAGCATCGGACTCTCGAGTTAGATGTCGGCTTAACGGTTCTAAAACGGATATCTATATTTACAAGGCGATATAGAGGAGAGAACCTAAATGACTCGTCCCTATGTCTTTTATTGTGGCCCACTACGTGCACACCGTAAGAGTATGCATTCGTTTGCGGCGTTTAGTTGAATCCCAATATGGGTGTGGATGCTCGGAATATGTGTGTTGATACCCTTTACGCGTGTTGATCGTCTAAATGTGTATTAATTTTTTATTGTGTGCTTGTGGGCTGACTGTATATGTGCTAATTTGCATTCTCAATTCGTTTCTATATTTATTTCTTCTGTGTGTATGTTGCGTTATCCTATAGTAGCCGTTATTTGGCTAGTTTACTTTAAACGTCCTTTTGCTTCATTCCTGCCAAATAACGTGCTACAGCAAAGTTGTTTGTGTCAGCAATCAGGTTGAGGATGAAACAATCACCCCGATCGCAAAATGAATATCTCTCCGCAGGTTCACACACCTATACATATTCAAATGTGTGCAGAATGAAAAATAGCTATATGGATATTTTTATGAGATTTAGTGCATAAACGTTCAAAACAATGTACAAGCCGATATGCTTCGGCATAACGCAGGCGGTTTGTGAGCGGGATGTTCAATACCCACTCACTATAAAGGCTTAAGCCTGAGTTTGCACAAGTATATCTGTGGCCGTTGTCATGCCAACCGTGGCTCACGCTTTGAAGCACGTGCGCAATAATCACAGTCATATCCATGATGCCAAAACGGCCGTGTAGTGTTTATCTTTATTGTTGTATATGCGGTTGTGTATCCGGTGCTGATCTGAAGAGCCTAGATTGGCAATGAAACCAGTTGTCTAATGAATGCTTTGGGTACAATCTTACAGTACGTATCAGAAAGCCTGAGCCGTAATTGCACAGGTGTGTCTACTTGTCTGGGGCTCAGTGAGGTAGAGTTACATGCATGTCACACCCGACAGCCTTTTCATTTAGATATTCTAAACAAGTACGGGAAGTTTAATTGCTTTAACACACTACGCCGGCGATGCTAGTCGTAAGCCATTGCTCGCTGAATGTATTGAGCGTTTGCAGTATTAAACGTACAGAGATTCGTGACTCACTAACTGCGTCGACATTGATAGCTGAATAATCTACCTACAGCTGTGCATCAAACTATACAGCCGGCGGAGGCCTCTCAGTGAATAGATCGCAGTAGCGCAATGTGCCAGCAGCGATATACCAAGCATTGCTTTTATTATCATATCCGTGGGTTATTATCACCGTCTCAGCCTGAGATATCATTATAAACAGTGACACATCAAGTGTTGCTTTTATTGTCTTATCCGTGTATTATTACCATATCCGTGTCTATGTCTCGGCCCGAGATATCATTTCTGCAAAGCCATTTTCACCTCCACTTCCTCGCGTGTAACACTGTTCAACGCAGACACTGTTATTTCTGTGCTACCAAAATTGTACGTCACCAGCGTCTCATTCTCGGCCTGCGACTTGTTCGCGTCGCAATTAACCGTAAACGTAGAGATGCGCTTCACGTGCTGATTGGTCACAAAGCTCGGTACGTTTTCCAGCGCGCACGAGTACACCTCGAACTGTATGGTGGCCTGGTGCGGGTACAGGGGGGTGTAGGACTTGGTCACCGAATAACCCGCCGGTATCTTTTCGTTCTTAGACACGCCAACGGAGAAGGTATCGTGCACTACATACTGACGCAGGATGGAGTCATAGACGGCCACGTGTGCCGGGTAGGCAGATCGGTGGGTTGTTGAGCACTTGACACCATAGTGTACTGGTGATATGCGGGCTTCGACGGTGGCGTTTGGCTGCATCCCAAACCTGTATGTAGGTAGACGGCCGATACTTTGAGGTTCAACTTTTGACGAGGATTATTACTTTGAATATGGTATTGTGTATAAAGCAAGTTTTCGGCGTAGAGGCTCGACCGTTTCGCTCACTATCTATGGTCAGAGCGTCGGGGGTGGGTGGAGGGTTTAACATGATAGGTGTAAACAATGGCCGACCCAGATGACTCATAGGCTTCGGATGACACCGCTACCAGACAATTCCAATACTAGTGTGATAGTTATAGGTAGGCGAGAAGAGGTTATTAGAATTAATATGTAGTTCACCTAAAACAGTAATCCATCTACCTACTGTATACACACAGGTTGTCTCAGCATAAAGTAAATTCGAAAGTGTAAACGTGTTACTTACAGCACAGCTCCGATCATAACCGCTTGCCGTGGCTTGGGAGGTATTGCAAAGTGAACACGGTTGCCGAAGACGGCCTGCAACTTCGTTTGGATGTACCGTGAGCAGCTAAAGCCACCTGCCTGAGGGAATGGATGTGCGTGGGTTTAGGTATACGAGTTACTTGTCTCGGTAATAAAACGCACGAATTGTGTGACACAGCTATCCATACGATCTACAAGTAGTCTTCCCACTGAAACACAGAACGTGCCAGTGTAACGGGTGGTTGATCCTAGTTGCTTCGAATTAGGTCATGGGCAGACAACCAGCGATGTATTCGCTAATGCACTAAATGCGATGTATAGCGTAACAACGAGCTAGCAAGTGTACCACAATACAAGATACAAGTCGTATCACGCGTGTCCATACCATGAGGAAGTAGTTCATGCCGGCTAGCTCGGGTTTTTGCAGCAGATTCTTGAGGTGGTTGATAATGTTCTTCGTCGTATCTTGGTACATCATCTCTATCAAGGGCTCGGACAACTCGATTCGAGTGGCTCCATGAGGTACCACTACAACAGTAGATGCGATGTGTGGGTCAGTATACGAGATGAGGAGCAGATAGTTGGAAGTCCCTTGTGAAGGTGTAGCTGAAAACGTTATTGAATTGAATAGGCGCAGGAGAAGTCACACCCGAAGGCACTCACCGGGAGTCTCGTAGTGCTTCGAGTTGAAGCTCTCTACGACTTCCTTGAGATCCAAATCGAGTTCTGGGGTGAGGGATGACAATGTGTATGCGTATGTGTTAAACTGGGCATGGGGAATAGCCGGGCACGAAGCACAGAGATGTTACAATTTCGGCTAAACGTATAAACGGTATGCAAGGCTAACTAACGTATAAACTGCATACAAGGTGAATGTCTATTAACGTATAAACTGCATACAAGGTGAATGACTATTAACGTATAAACTGCATACAAGGTGAATGTCTATTAACGCGTAAACTGCATACAAGGTGAATGTCTATTAACGTATAAACTGCATACAAGGTGATCTAAAATATAAACTGCAAAACTGCATACAAGGTGAACTAATGTATAAACGGCATACAAGGTGAACTCTGAATTGGAGCGCCGAGGGGTTACCTGGGCAGGTGAAAAGCACTGCCATTGAGATATAGCGCTTCACCGTATCCTCTTTCAAAGAGATGAACTGCTCTATCAAGGTAAAATAATCGAGGGGGTACTGTTTCTGGAACAGCTCCAGATTACTTGGCCCCAAAAAGTCCCTCAGAAACGCTTCAAAGGCGCTGTCTATTGAGGATCCGCCCCATTGACCGCCAGTTGGTGCGATGAGCTCCTGCCTTTGGAGATAAAGGTGTTTGCCAAATTAATTTGGATATGTAAAATTGGGTTCAATCGTTGTGAACGGAACACAAACGTAGATTCTGAACTAACTGTGAGAACTTGCATACTGGGATGAACGTAATAAGTTTGTAATCGCATAAAGCGACAGCCGTCAACACGCTGATTGCGATAGTCATGAGGACTACTGCAATCACTTTAAAATAGCAACCGACTCAAGCAGACAAATACTCCACCCCGACCCCGCAGTAATTAATTAGACTTACATTTTCAAAGGGCTTTGGTTTGTGACTATGTAGTTGCAGATGTCAGCGGTACCACCGCCTAGATCAATGACCATGCATTTAGCGCCCTTCGCCAACAAGCCGGTCATGTTCTTTCCGATGGCGATTGCGGCTGCCTCCTGCAGTCAAGTACGACATATATTGTTGATAGGTGCTTTGGCACCCGTATTACGATATATACGGACAAGCCTGATACAAAGTCGCAACTAGATACAACGTGATATATCCCTGCAGGCATTCAAGACTATGATATACTCGCGTGGGCATGATGCAATATTTACAGTCTTTTTGAACAAACCTACCGGCTCCAAAGCAAGCACTAGACGAGTCGACATATGGTTTGGAATGAGACCAGCACTGACAGCACACTCGCGCATGATGTTCTTGGCCGTCTGAGACCATATGGCTGGTACAGTGATCACCCATCGAATCTCATGGACATGGATGTTGAGTGTGGTTTCATTTCGTATGTGTCCAACCGCAAAGTCCTTCAGCGCTTTGAGCGACAGGGTCAGGGCAAGCGTTAAGGGCACAGACCTTTCCCCATCCTCAGAGAGGACCAACGGCGATTCTCCGGGCTGGATGTCGTACAAACCAAGTTTAAATAGTTTGTACAACGCTAATGGAGTACTTGGAACCGATTGTCCTGCATCGTCCACTTCCTGATATTCCAGCGTGACCTTCTCGAGGTATGTCTTGTACTGTACTTCGGCTTCTCGGCCAAAAGCGATGAAGTTGTCCTGATAATCAAGCACCAGGATTGTGCTGGTTTTGGAGCGCAGTTCCTCTGACGGCGCCGAGCAAAATATTTGATCGCCGTTGGATCCTGCGAGGGAATACCCGATACCTGTGCATATTAAACAGCGAATGAATGTGTGTACTTTAGCGGTAGGTGTCAGCAGGGTGGGATGTATAACTCAATTAGGTTCTGTTGTATGTGCTGTACTATACTGCTCATACTGTACTATGAATGGCATATTGAGACGTGAACACAGTACGAACGAGTACACACCTGAGTATGCGGTACCTAAATCAATGGAAACCACAGCAACGGGCGGCAATTCAAAGGATGGATATGCTCGATTGCTGGTCATAGTGGTTGGTGTGAGCTTCCAGGTCGCTTACTGACAAGTGGACCATTTCTTCATACGCTTGCGATATTTAGGTTCGTTCTGGTACGAGTGTCGTGAAGTCGCTTCACTCGTGAAAATCAATATCGTTGCAGATCAATCATGACATCTCTCAAAAAAGTGTGTATTGTATATATGGGTCATACGTCACAATATTCTTGTCACATGGCCAAAACGAAGGTAGCCGTAGAGTATCAGGGAAAGACCGGAAGTTCATCCAATTGTGATAAGATCGCGTCTCGTGATGCTGATGTATATAAATTGAGAGGTCTTCACATGTTGAATTAATTGTGATGCTGCGAGTTTCACAGTGCTGGTGTTATCGAGAAGTCACATGAGCGTAATATTTTTTACAATTCAACCTGTATTTAACTTTCAGAGGTAAAATCGGTTGAGTCTTGCTGTATTCCTTGTGATCGGCACAGCCGGCGTTGATGCAAGTGTTGAGGCACGGGACACTCCAGGGTTCTCCATCCGCCTGCACCTTAATGCCGTGCATAATGTTTGATATCATAGCCTTCTGTACAATAATTTAGAAGGCTATGTTGATATACTCACCCAAATGTTTATATTGCCGCATTGAAGGTCCGAGTTATGCGTCCCGAATTTCTCGGCCAATTCGAAAGAGCAGCGCAAATACTACCCTACCAGTTGTGCATCATTCATTCAAAATAAAAAGTATACTTCGTGCAGGTCATTACGCGGAGAACTTGGAAGATTTTAGATGGCTATTTGTTGAATATTAATACTTGTTACCCACCGGCCTGTAACTATAGTTGTGCATATACTGTGACTTCTGCCGCGGGCCTTCATCTCGCGCTAAATCGGCAGTACCCTGTGAAAAGATCTGTTGTTATTTTTGGGTTTATCCTGCTATATACTCTTTGTACGCAAAATCCAGCTTGCACACTAAGCGTAGCAAAACATCGAGGCACAGCTTTTGCGGAATCTAAACGAGCTCTTGTTCAATTTAATATGTGGGTAAAATGGTAAATAGTTTTCACGTACGCTGAGTATGCAATTTAAGTCACTCCGAGTAAAGTCCGAGGCAATTTAAAAAATACTAGCAGTGCCATGACCATAATATCTCACTCAATAGTCTTATCCAAGGCAAGTTTTATCGTACTAGTCGGATACTACACCTGACGACGTATGGCTGAATACTTCTTATTTTACATCTGACTGAATGATTTATTACGTACGCAGTATAGATGAATACTTCTTAGTTTACATCTGACTGAATGATTTATTACGTACGAAGTATAGCTGAATATTTCTTAGTTTACATCTGCCTGAATGATTTATTACGTACGCAGTATAGATGAATACTTCTTAGTTTACATCTGACTGAATGATTTATTACGTACGAAGTATAGCTGAATATTTCTTAGTTTACATCTGCCTGAATGATTTATTACGTACGAAGTATAGCTCAATATTTCTTAGTTTACATATGACCGAATGATTTATTACGTACGAAGTATAGCTGAATACTTCTTAGTTTACATCTCACTGCAAATAAGCTATCCTGACGGCACGTATACTAACTTTCCTTCCTAAGTCACCGTCGTACATAATGAGGCAACAAAAGTCGTCTCAAAGCGGCTCTTCAAACTGTGTTGAAACACAGCCCAATTTCCTTTGACAGGTATGGAACTTTCAGGAATGAATAGTCAGGGAAAAGGAATGCACCACCACAAAACTCTTTTACAATATATCAGCCAATTTTCCCCCTTCATAAAATTACATATATGGTATTTCTCTTGCTTATAGTAAGTAACTGTAGGAAGAAATGATAATAGACAGGGAATTTGGCCTTTGGTGAGTCGCTGGTAAGCTAATTACGACAGGCGTGCGAGAAAAATTGAGCTGTATCCCGCCTCGGCACTAAATATCCCAAAGGTTTCAGCGGATCATGCCATTGACGCACTTGTGGTCATTTGCCGCGTGAGTTCAGCACAGGAGTCTAACAGTTGATGTCTATTGATGCAGATAGGGCAGTCCACTGTGCAACGGGCTTCTGCAGTTGATACCATTTTATGCGTAGTGATGTGCGGTACTAGGGCGTTTGATATGAACAAATACAAGTCTGGTTTCATATATGAAAAGCAGACACGAAGTGCTAAATCATAACTCACGACATGTTCGAGTTGAATACCATATGACTGCAGCTTTTGATTCGTCAGCATCGGTAACCATTAGGTTGGTGCGAATCAAATTACCCACGTGCGTTCAAGGCAATGCCATGATTTGTGTCATATCATATCGTTGTTTGTCCTCTGAGTGATCACCAATGAGTTTTCAGGCTCGAGTGAGAGAAGATTGTATTCGAATAAAAAATTGACATATGGATCAGAATGCATTTGTGCCGCGATGTGATACAATCATAAGCTAAATGATTTTATCTAATCCTGCTAGAGTACAACTGACATGTGTGTATAGTCACAGTCGTACCATAGCGTTCACGACAATGTCCAGCAAAAACAAAGCCAAGCGCAAATTGTCTCCCTGTGTAGTATGTGGCGATGACAACACCTTGTATACCACTGCTATGAGGATATCCGAGCTGTTTACTAAACTCAAAGGTATTGTGAGTTAGACATACCTCAAGTAGATTTTTCTTTGCCCTACGGTATTGGGTTCCGCAGCACTATGTTTGGTGACCATTCTGCTTGTGGCCGCCTTCTACTCCTTTGCTTTCACTTCTTGCTATATTTCCATTTAAGGCAGAGAACTTTGTATTCATGATAGGTAGGGATGCACAATCATCACAGGAAAAAATTTATCTCTCCATCTCTTTTAAACTATTACTCTGTCTCAATTCACATGTTGTACACTCCCATTCTATAGCTAACTGCGCTAACCAGGTCTGGCAGAATGAGCTCATCATCCAGAAGTGTAACGAATATCGATGCCGGATGGAAAAAGCAGAGTCACAGCTGAAGCGCGCGAAAATTGGTGAGCTATAACGCGTGGTTTATTCGTCAGAAATACCAAACGTAGATACTCTCCACTTGCGTGTGTCTACTTTGATATCGAATTTACAGACTCATATTCCTGTATCCAAATGATTAAACTAGATGCGGAAGCTGAGGTGAAATTGCGCAAGAAAACACTCGCGAAGCTTGCCTGCCAGCAGGTGGAGTCTATACATTTAATAACTTTGCTGAAGGACAGAACCGAGGAGCTGAAGCGTGCGAAAATTGGTAAGCAACAGCACGTGTTTTATTCTTAAAAGACACCAAACGTAGATATTCTCCACCGGCATATGTCTACTTTGTTGTCGAATTTACAGGCTATCATTCCTGCTTCCAAATGAATAAACTAGATGCGGAAGCCGCGGCGAAAAGTCACAAGAATACACTCGCGCAGCTTACGTACCTGCAGGCGGAGTGTGACAAGCTAGCAACTTTGCTGAAGGCCAAAACCGAGGAGTCGAATGAGTTTGACGCACGGTGCTCAGAACTAAAGAGAACTGTCGCGAATCTAAACAACGACAAAATCACATTGAGTATGTGCACCAAGAGACCTAAGACACGTTTCTAAGTCCTAGCTTCCGGGTTTTAACTTTATCGAATTTATTTAGTTTTTATTGACGGGGGTACCCATTGGCAGTGTATTGCTCGAAAGCTGAAGCAGCGTCTGAATCTAATTTCTGTCTTTTCAGGTCATCGACTGCAACAGTACGTACGTCCGGACAAGTGTGGCGACATAGTGAGTAGCTTCCCCACAGACGAAGCTTTCATACAGGAATGGAAGACTCTGTACGAGACCACAGCTATCAAATGTATCTTTGACCTGCTCGAACTCGGTGTCCCTCTGGAATACATTAGTCAATATACTCACAGTATAACTCAGGCAACCTACGATCAAGCCAACCCTTATTTCCATATGTTGCACAGCATCAATGCACTTTTCCCCACCACTCAGAATGCTACAGAAAAAGTCATCTCTTTGGTGTGTAGCGAAATTCGCGACAATTGGGATGTAGTGTGTGGAAATATACAAAGTACTAATGCGATAGGCCACACCCAGCCCCCAGAGTATGCAACTCTGTACACCCACTGCCAGATCTTTAATTTGTGGTCCAGGGTGCGAGGCTCTTCGGTGCTATTAGGGATGGACATAACCTCGATTGGACAGGTACAAGTATACAATCCTAGTACGATGACCATTCTGGATCAGGTGCATCAGAACGCAGGGGCTTTCATACAGTGTATGGTACTATTCCCAGCGATCTATGACGGTACTCGCGTGGTTGTGAAAGCCCTGGCGTATCCTTTGGTTAGTACAGGACCAAATGTCCATCCTTTGGATAATACAGGGCTAAATGATCATCCTTCGGAGAATCCAGGGCCAGATGACGACGAACACTACGATATGTGTTATGACATTACGGCAACTGACCAGGGTTCAACTTCAAGCGACGACATGCTGTGTGAGAATGGGGAGAGTACCACGGCTCTACCAGGAACCACAAGCAGTAGAACTGAGGAATTGGTTGAGATTACGGTTGGCGATGGAATGAATGTAAATGCACACAATAGCAGAGATTCGATCATCTCTGCAGGCAATGCGGTTGCTTTGGAGACGGACCACTGCCTAGAACAGACACGTGTAAGTGAGGAATATAGTCACGGACTGTCTGATGAAGGAAAAGAATCAGCACCAATACAGCCTCGAAACTTCGAATCTGCATCTCTGATGAAGCCAAAAGGGCCACCCGTTGGATGCTACGAGCGTGTTGAAGTGCAGCATAATGTACAGCGCTAAGCGTGGACCGAATCCTTTGAAAGCAATGCTACGGGAGTGTATGAGCTATACGCAATACGTGCACAAACTTCATCTACGCATGAATAATATATGACCCGCACTGAACGTCTTGAATGCCTCGAAAAAGTGACCAGCCGTATAATCCGCGCACCGAACGAAAAGGCAGAAGTCGTTGACGCATGTCTCTGAAGCAGCTTTAAATAGAAAGGGTTGGCCTATTAGAGACAGGAATGTTTGGTATATCTCTGGTGCATGTATACGTGCACACTTGTAAGATCATAGAAAAGGAAGAACAGCACATGGCTGAAATCTTGGTGATGGTGATGGTGACGGTGATGGTGTTGGTGTTGGTGATGGTGACGGTGATGGTGATGGTGACGGTGATGGTGACGGTGACGGTGACGGTGATGGTCTCATTCGCAGACTGAATTACAGCTGTCTACTAAGTACAGGCTTTATTTTGGGCTTTACCATATCGTATAGTATCGTCTCAAGGTTCAATAAACCGTTGCACTGATAAGGATACAACCGATATTGAACTTTTTGCGCTTTTTTAAAGTGACCGATAGAACCAAAGTATTTAGAGCGAGAGCGAGACTGCGATATTTACATAGGTACATAAGTATATGTACATATGGATGTAAGATCCATCCGCCAGTCCACCACCGTATCATAAATACATAAATATATGTACATATGGATGTATGATCCATCCGCCAGTCCACCACCGTATCATAAATACATAAATATATGTACATATGGATGTATGATCCATCCGCCAGTCCACCACCGTATCATAAATACATAAATATATGTACATATGGATGTATGATCCATCCGCCAGTCCACCACCGGATCGAATTGGTATAGTCTACCAGTTAGAACACGCCAATATTGCTTTTCAGATGGTTATGAGTCATGGGTCGGGTCACTACATATTTCGTCCGCCAAACTAGGTAAACATAATGTACACATACTTCTAATCATCACATCTATTTAACTACGTCGCGTTTAGGTCTACCTTTACTTGTACATGTTCCAGAAGAACATGGAGCGAACCCTTTGCAACGGCATAGAGTGTTACTGTGCCTGTGAAGGGTCTCGAGTGAGAGCCCCGATCTTTATGTCTGCATACACCACAACGAATATACGCTCAAGTTAATTGTAACACAAGGAAGCTCGAAACATTGCGATTTCGAGTCCAGGGGTCTGATGCATGGCGTCTTAAAGTGCTTAAACGGGCCTATATGATCACTATATTTCTTTCACACGTTGAGTCAAGAAACACTGAAACAGTCAATAGTACATTTGTAAATGTTTGCAATCCACAAGCTATATAGTCTCCATTTCACCTGATTGAAGTGAGGAATCTAGTGTCTAAAGACTTTATAGTGTGAAAGTGAGAGAGGACAGGCATTATGGAGCCGGAAACTGTATTGGGCTACTTTATGACCGCCTTATTTGGCTTCGACACCGATAAACTACAGGCGAATACCACGAGCAATAGACCTAATAGCAATAATAATAGCAATAACAACAATAATACTCATAGTAGAAGTAGGAAAGATAGTCTCGCTAAGGATGATACAGGAGCTGTTGCAACTCGGTTTGACCTGGGTAAGTACCGTGCGACTGTGTTCAGTTTGGATGCAATCACACAGCAACCCACCACCATATTGGGGTACTTCTTAGTCGCTATGTTTGGTTTGCCCGAGATCGAGGATATTGAGAGGGAGCGTGAACGTGACAGTATATCATTTCAGAAGATGAGGACTCTTCCTATTGGTATGACGTCTGGTTTGTCTAAACACACACTAATGTATACGTTTAGATGGTGTATACACATTATGTATGTATTAAATTTTTGCATATTTAGAAAATATGTTTGCAAGTATAAAATATATAAAGACATATATACAGTCTATGACTAAGTTCAATTATATATATATA
>NW_014040148.1:69469-76673 GCF_001186125.1 Sphaeroforma arctica JP610 | reverse complement strand
TACCATATGTATATATACGTCAGAGAATAAGTATCGAAGTTTTATTAACTCTGAATAGGTCACCAGATTCGACTATTAGGTTGCTACAGCCATACCATCAGCGTTAACATGTGTTAAGGTCTGCGCAGGCCGCTGAAAAGAGTATAAAGAACTGCCGCTTCTATTCAAAGCGACCTTGTAAGCCCTGCTCGTAAGCAGTATTAAGCTCATCTTGAACAAATGGATATCTCAAGGTATATACACGATTTAAAAGTGTAAGGCTAGCGGGCTTATCTGTGTACTCTGCTCACTGGATATGCCAGAATGAACGGTGTGTATATAGAATATTCTGACAACAATCTGGTAGAATACTGAAGCTGCTGTATGCGTATATGTTCATCAAATGTACTGCCGCGAGAGATGCATATGAGCTCACAGAAAATCATTTGTGTTGCCATTTTTGAAAAACTTGACCCCCAATTACATGTTACTACTAGTTGTAAGGAAAACGTAAAACCTTTTACATAGGCGTTTGAACGTAAATCGAAGATAACGAACTTATTTAGTACAAACGGCTGTCAAATATTTAAATAGGAGTAAAACAAACCGTCGTGTGTGGCTAAGAACGCAACTACTGTGCAACATACTTACTATTTACCTGACAGGGATACAGACGGAAAGCAGCCCATACAGACGCTTGTAGCACTAAATTTTATGGATACTATTCCCTGCAGAATCATTGCAAATGTTTATGCATATGACCTGGTAATACATATCAAATAAAATTCCTCTCGGAACATGAGAGCTATACAAAACGAGTTATTTTTTATAATGTGACAACAAATGACGAGCAATAAAGTGTTTGATAAGTATCCATATGCGCCGGGATTCACGACTATTGGCATCAATATATATATAAACTTACAGACTTCTCATAAATTCGTTAACTGTGTGACCTTTTGTGCGACGTTTACAAAAGTAGACCCCCGAAAGCATATTCAAAAGTAGGACGATAGCACCTACCTACATCACCTGCTGTGTATTGAGGAGCGTTTACGGGACGGGTCAGGGCAAGCGCATTGCTTGGCTTCTGCTGATCCTCCAAAGAACGCCTTATATAGTAATCCCTAACATTTGCCGGCGTGTTACATGTCTTTCCTCTGGCCAGATGTGTACGTAGCTGCCTCGCATTCGAGAATTTGAACTCATGTTTGCAATAGTTACACTTGCAAATCTCCTTTCCATCGACTTTGCGGGTCGTGAAGTGCTTCTCCTTTACTTCATCACCTTTGCGCGCCATGGCTGTACTTGTATATACACTAAATTACTACGTATACTGCGAAAACTGTGTTTACTGAGCTACCTGCACGCAAAAGTGATTTTTGACAATTTGTGTGCTTGTGTGTTGTGCAACGTATATCTAAAAACGTTGAAACGCTTTATGGAGCGGGACAAATATGAAATTTTGTGTTTCAATTTAGAAGGCTATGTAATTTCGCCAGAAATTTTTCATGAATAGCGCCATAGCCCGCCCATAGTTAACGGTTGAGTCCATATTTAAAAAATATAAATAGAATTTTTTAAAACGGTTGGAACCAGCCGTGAGCCGAACCACCGAGAGCGTCCGAGCATCCCTGATTCCATGCCCCAGTGCCCCATGCCTGGGCCCAAGGGCCATAGGTTGGTGACTTGACGGTTGAGTGATGAGTCACCCAGTCAGCTGTTTTTCTCTCCACTCGCCAGTCACCACTCATCACCTGCCAGCAGCGTAGTGACAAGGCTTAACCACTCCCCACGCGAGCCTGAAATAGAAGAAAGCTACATAATAAAATGAAATTTTGTATATAAAAATTATGGCCCGCTACTACTATTTACTACTACTACAACTCTCCTCTTTTTATTTTTATTTTAAATAAGTAGACCTCTCTAGTGTCTCTACTAGTGGTCCTCCACTCTCGCCCACTCTACTTTCTAAAAAATTCTAAACATGGGGTCTGGATTTGGGTCTCTGCTCTGTAAATTTACAATTTCGTCGTCCGAAGAAACCTGATTTCTGCTCGAGAGCCAAATACAGAAATCTACAAAAATTACACCGCTGGCGACAGTGGGAACTAGAAGCTTTTATTCTTGCGGGAGAGATTTTGAACTCCCAGAGACCTTTTTTGAAGTATTCTGACGATCTCAAATGCGCCTTTTTCCTTCACTTTTGTGAGGGATTATAATATAGCTTCGCCGCTCTCTCTGGCCCCGGGCCATGGAGAGGGGAACGGCCCGTGGGCCGGGGGGCGTGTGTGATGCATTTAGTGATGCATTTACATAAAATTCTTGCACATGTTCCCAGTTACATCATAGCCTTCGAAAATAAAACAGTTACATCATTTAAAAATATATTTGACATACAGTTGTGGTGTCAGATTTTAACACACAATGCAATACATTTACGAGGTTATGCCCAGATGAGTATCGCGTCGCTTATCATTGCATCCAAATATACACGTGTACTTGTTCGTGGTCCCCCAACGTACTACTTACACACTAGCAGGCGACACTTGCAGTGTATGCTATTTAGGCAGTCAGAGTTACAAGCGCACCATAAAAGAGCTGTGCCCTATAAGCGAGCACAGTTTATAAACACTCAACCACGCAAAAAGCTAGCACACGAGTTCGATTATTTACCCACGGCTGACGAAATGGATGCACAAGATGTACATGCACTTGCCGAAGATATGCAACGCACACTCGACATAAGCAATAATGACGATAGTTTAGAAGGCAAAGTAGCATGCACGTGTGGGAAAGGCGTTTCCCCGGTAAATACCAGCGGAAACAACGATTTAACTGATGCTAAACCGAAAAATGTTCTGCGTACACCGCTCAAGAGTGACTTTTCAGTAATCGATAAAGATGCGAACATGCCCAAATACACGCTACAGGTGGGTATCAAAATTATGATTGATTTTGTTTTAATTAATACAGCACTTCTAAATAAAGTTCGGCTCGGAGTCGACAATAAATACTCTCTAGTGTATATGTGTACATTCTCGAAATGTTTTTATATTATATATGCATATATACTTTTTGAATTAAGATTGATCACAAGTTTATATATATATGTATGTATATATATGTGTGTGTATGTGTATATATATATATATATGTATATATATATATATATGTATATATATTTAGATATGTATGTATATATTTATATTTATATATATATATATATTGCGTGTTTGAGTTCGTGTGTGTGTGTGTGCGCGTTGTTTTTGTTTGTTTGTTCGCGTGTTTCTGCGTTTTTTGGTATGTGTAGTTAAGTTTATATCTCACATATATATTTATATATATGCGTGTTGAGTTCGTGTGTGTGCGTGTGTGTGTGTTTTTGTCTGTTTGTTCGTGTGTTTCTGCGTTTTTTGGTATACGCTCACGTATATACATATGTATTTATGTATATATATATATATATGTATGTGTGTGTGTGTATATATACATATATACAATGTATATATATATATATGTATGTATGTATAATATGTATAAGTTTAAGTATACACATATCTAGTAAACGAAACTACTTGAGCGTGACTTTGTGTCTGTGATCACGACTCGTCCATTGGTCATAGTTCGCATTTGCTCATCATTCCCATTTTGAAACCAACAGGCAATTGGCACAATGGAATCGTGTTTCAAAGAGAAGAACGGTACTCCCAGACAAGGTTGGCTAGCGCCCATGTCGCGTGCTAAGCTAACACTACAATTACAGAACAATAAGAGCCACTCGCTAGAAGGCTTAGAAGGTAAGCTTGACGGACTAGTTCTGTCTGTATCGCTCCTTATAGTTGGATCATATGGCAATGGCGTGTTCAACACTTGTGAACGACATACTCTTGGATTGAGAGTATCTCGCCGTTCGATCTTGCTGGCTCGGCTATGCGCCATGTTTGTATATGACAATGACTGTGTGTGGCGGACCCAAACGTTGTATGCCTGAGTTGAGGTTTCAGATACAAAATAGGTGCTGATGCGCACACTATAAGAGTGTATCGGCAGTCACCAGTCAGGGTCGGTACGTTCGTGCTTGTGTTTGCAAGGTTTTTGCTTGCTCCTTTTTCAAAGTGCACATATAAAAATGGAGATGGCTATAACTCAAAGCAATTATATTTTGGTTGACATTATTACAGATTTTTCGCATATATGGCTGATCTTCATGTTCTCATTAAACAAGGCTTCCAAGCCGAAATACAAAGTGCAACCGCCACGACTAGATGGTGATCGCGTGGGAGTCTTCTCTACGCGTTCACCCCACAGGCCGAATAGCATCGGCATTACGTATGTAGATCCATGTATGATCTGGAATCATTGTTCTCATCCTTTTCGTGTCTATACGCGTGCTTCGTTTCGTTGCTCACTTTTTTCTCAAACGGTTGATTTCGGGAGGTCGCCTATAAGTGCCAGGGAGACCTCTTCTCGATACCACAGTATTTTCTATCGTTAGCGAAAGTGCTTATGCAATTGCGCGTATGCTTACTCGTTTACAGATGAATCGTGAACATTGATGTAGCCTGGACGCTCATAGTGTATAGTCTTATTTAAACTTCCATAGCCTGGCCAAAATCGAATCCATCGATTTTAAGGAGGCGACAATACATTTGAGCGGTATCGACCTGGTGGAGTCGACCCCTATTCTGGACATCAAGCCCTACATTCCAGACCACGACAGTATTCCAGGGGACGTTAGTATACCTGATTGGATCACAGCGCCGAGTATGTTTAATGTTGGATTTCTGAAATCATCTACTTGCACATCATTTGCTAGTATTAAAAATTCTGCAAGCTGTACTGCTCCGAAACCACCATGCTTTTCAATGGAGAAAGCTTGCTATTCAGTGATTGGGAGAAATTATTTCGTGTGCACTAGCCAGACATATGTTAAAAGTCTATCTTAATATACGTCTAGACCTTAAAGCTCTAGGCTGCTTGTACTTGTATAGATTTTGATGGATTTGCAAGATTTAATCGGTAAACACGTGCGAATTCGTTTCGGATTAATGCCAACGAACATATCTACATGTATACACTCATATATTGCACATATATTTACATACACAAGTACCTGAGCATTCAATTGCGCTTTATACACACATGACAGCCATCACAGATACGTGGGATGTGGAGTATTCACCCCGAGCCGATCACCAGTTGGACGAAATTTTAGCACAGAAAAAACTACAGTTTTATAAGGATGCGGACTCGATCAAGACGTTGATCAAACAAGTTTTAGGTAAGTGAATTTCGTTCTCCTTGTGAAGGCTCGTATATGTGCACGATTGTATTGTTTTGGTTTTTAACCCCTATTCTAGTTCAAATTTATTGGATCAAATGTGCTCGCATTTTTATTCTATATGTCACTTTGTTGACTCGCTATATGTTCTATAATTGATAATTGAAAGTCTCGAAAACGTTATAAACACGGAATTAAGGCTATATGTCTATCCACTATATTTTTTGGTTTTCTTCGAAAGCTACTGACTCACATAAACTATTTGCTTAACCTAAAAAATTCATCTATATAAATTTAATCTGAGCAGCCACTGAGCCTCGGAGTATGTACAGGCGAATCAAAACTCGCAAATGGGATGATGGACAATTTGGCTTTTGTGTAGATATCCTCAATGTGATTGCCGTGTATAGCGATGACGACGACAGGGTGCGCATTATTGAAATACAGGATTGGTCAGACCACTATACCAAAAAGCGCACAAAATATGTAGCGGGATAAAGCCTCTTTAGTAATCACTATCGTATTTGACATCATTGTTCTATCGCTGTTGTTAGTGAAAGTCGCGTGGTAGATAAGTATATACTTTTATTTTATCGTGTAAACGTACATTGTTTTCAGATTTGTGAGTAAATACGTTGCCAATCTGGAATGCAGGCAGTATCGCGGCCTATGGTTGTAAAAGTGCGATGTGCCTTGGCCGTGTTCGTGGCTGTCTCGTAGTCCCACGTGTATACCTGGGTGTTGACTTCGATGGCAGAAAATTTGGTCGTCAAAGAGACAGCCCCAATTGCAAGAGCTATCCTGTGGATGCCGCCATATCTCTGCCACCTTGATAAGAATCAGGAAGTAATATGGGTCTGTATCGAAGAAACTCGTACTTTTGTACATTCACAATATCGCAGAAACAAGTTTTGCAGCAGCAGACCAGGAAGTTATGCCAAAGTAAATGCCTAAATACTGTACAAGTGTGGACTTAATTGCGCACCGATATACTAAACCTCGGGTGGCGCTTACCGTGAGATTTTGTATGATAATTTTGCCGCAAATGAGTCAAACCTGCCAGGGACGTCTAGCAATGTGCTTTTACACACAAATATTTCATTTCACGTGAAAAGACATTTCGTACTTATCTAACCGCCTCGTTTAGAGCAAGAAACACATGCTATACCTGTCTTATTTCTGATTAAAAATCAATTTTTTTTTAATATGTACTTCGAATGCACAAATATGCCTAGCCTTCTATACTTAATTCGGAAGGCAATGAAATTTATTTCAAATATATGTATATGTGCGTAACAGGCAATAGAGCCTTTAAATTGATGTACGCATATTTTAAATAAAAATATAGTAAATAGCAGGCTCGAGTACCAATATATAGTTATACGCGTATTTCAGATATGTATATGAACATAGACCAATATATGGTTAAACGCATAATATAAATTTGTAGATGTACATAGATCAATATATGGTGATACGCATATTTCAAATATGTACATGCACATAGACCAATATATGGTTATACGTATATTTCGAATATGTATATAACAGCAGTGAGCAGGTATTATAACCAATAATTTGGATATATACTCTTTAGATTTTATCGAATAACCTGGCCCTCTGGAAGTATGGATAGAGATTAGAGCGCCTCTGCTCAGTGCTAAATTTACGATTGTGTCGTAGTAAATAGAGAGAAACTTGATTCCCGCTTGTGAATCAGACCCATCTTGATATTTATTTTTTATAATATTTCGAGATTTGTTAAGACTGCGACCACTATGACTGCGACCGGATCTTGCGACCACTATGCCTGCGACTCTCGCCTGCGACCCGTTTTATATCTGACGCTTTCTTTTTTTAGGGTTTTAGGGTTTTAGGGATATAAACAAATACATCTATCATAGCCCCCTGAGAAAAAAAGAGATCAGTTGTTGATTATTC
>NW_014040148.1:45386-67992 GCF_001186125.1 Sphaeroforma arctica JP610 | reverse complement strand
GAATCTGTCCCAAAAATGGCACACAAAATGGCACATTAGATAGGCACACATCCTGGCCACTGTGCTACTGATGCCGTATAAGTTTGAAAAGTATATATATAAACTAAATTTTGAGATTGGGTGGCAGACGAGAACGTCAGACTTAGTGGTGTCAGGCGAAAGCTTCAGATTTAGTGGTCGCAAGACCCGGTCGCAGGCCTAGTGGTCGCAGTCTTAACAAATCTCTAATATTTCAAGTTAAATATATCGAGAGCGGGGGGTGTGATGGAAAATACTATGTGTTTGCATTTTGCAATATATGTACAAAATTACCGCTTTTAGCGAAATTGAGCGGTTCTTTTGAACTTGAATTTTGGCGCCAAACAAATAACCATCATTCTGTGAATTCTAATTTCTGTCGTGGAACTGAGTGGCTGAGAACAAGACTTTTTATTGCAGTATTGTAGCAGGCGCAGCATATCACAGTCTTCTAGATAAATCAACCGTATGTATACAGTTGGGTATCGCGTACACAGTTCTAGTATATAGGATAACATTTCACATAGCACGATACATCCCATGTATTATAGCATAACTCAAGTAGTGTAGAGGATCGATGTCGATCCATGAAAGCACGTTCGAAGCCTAAATCACAGTCTGTGTACGAAACGACGATGCATACCGTTTTAACTGTATTTCAATATACCCTGAACGCCACACACTGAAAGGTGAATTGCACTTTCCGTGTACTCTCCGATTTTGGAAAACATTTAATCTAGCAAGGCGTGTCAACGAAGCTATCACATGCACGCTTTTAGCACGCTTAACAGAATAGAACGCATCATATATGTATATGAATCGGCAATGTAGGGGAGGTGCTCTCGTATATCCTCCGCACATATGATGGATACTAAACACATAAAACAGTACAAGGTTAGATAATTGAACGATGAACGAACATGGTAAACGCGTCCTGGCCGACGATACGAATCGGCTGTCGTCCACTGATTGTGCATCTCAGCCTGGCAAAGGGGTTTATGAAGCAGCCTCTAATACAAGTGCATATTCCATGCCCGTGATTGATGTAGAAGATCTCATGGACGACGATACAACCCCTATCTCACACTCTACGCACAACATACAATCGTATGGTAGTAAGTCTACAATAACATTCGAGAAAATACAGGGTCTAGACGCTCAGATGACTTCAGATAGTACTTTGATGCATGGTACTGTTGGAGTGGCTGACAGTCAAAACATATGTCTAACACCAGCTGCCAGGTATAATATACGAAGTAGTGAACTTCAACCACAAAAACTAGTAGCCGAATCAGCAGGTATCAACGAACAAGCTATTGATACTACCATAGAACACCATAGCGGGTGGTATAACCTAAGAATTGGCGACCAATGTCCACAGACATCCACAACTAAAGCAGCAGGCGACCAAAAAGAGCTTAAAAATTTAGCAGCACACAGTACTGGGCATAATCCAAAGTCTACAACAGCGAAGGCAACCGGCGTCAGGAAAGAGCTGAACAACACCAAAGCAGCAAGCAGCGCTGGGCATCTTCTAGCAGCAGCAAGAGCTGCAGGCCTGAGGAACGAGTCTAGTAATACCAACGGACAACACAACACTAGACAGGCTGTCAAGGGGGCCCCGGTGAGTAGAACCACACCTGGGACTTGGATAGCAGCTCCGGGTGTGCGCGATGCGCCGCAGAATCAACCCCCGACACCTGTTACAATCAACAACACGACTAATACCCAGCAACCTACTGCTGTACATATATATATCAGCCCAATAGCAACCACGCAAATACCAGAAGAGATCAGTAGGTACGTGATGTCCTATACACATGTCCGCAAGAACACACAGGATTCAGGGGTCGAAGACGCGAAGTATGTGCCCGAGCCACAGTGTACCATGCAGGCACATGCATACGCACAGGCACAGATGCATACCAACGGAGTAAACTCGTACACGCGCACACACGCACAAGCACGGATGTACAGGAACACAATCAACCCGAAAGAACCAAGCCCTACCTCGAACTCGCTGACGGAGCAACAAATCAGGGACAGGAAGTATAATGCGGCCTGTGCAGCAAACAATTCCATGGTAAGTATCAGGACCTCAACGGCACTGTGTAGGTATTGCTTGATCCTAAGTTTCAATCATGTTTGTGACCTTTAACATTAGTCAATCATGTGTGCTATTTCCTTGACTAGGCTAATCAATAGAAGCCGGTCGTGAGGTAGCTAGTGTAGGAGTACGGTTGACTTCACAAACCTTGATTCGTTGATTGATCACGCACATATCTCCCTCGATGCACAGATACCAGTGACCAAGCAGGAGTATAACTCGCCGGCATTGGACGCGCGAGGAAGTCCTCTCTCTCTGTCATTTCCATGCCTATATCTGGGCAAGGGGCTGACAGACGGTTGTCCGTTTGGAGATGCGTGTCAGTTCTCACACTCAGGTGAGCTGTTCTACTTATCCTCGTTTGCTCACACCACTGCAGATCCAAGGGCTTTCTGTCATCGCGAGTCTGTGCTGTACGCCGTGAAAACTCGAGTGGGTCGGTGTCTAACCTTGATAATATTCAAATATATCGTGCTTATTGCACGGAACGTAATGTACTTTGGTTCTAGCAGGTACGATGATGGGGGACAATGATGTAGTCATACTAATGAGTTGTTCTTCGCTGCAGGCGACATTCCAGTCTGGGTGCGACCGTTCTATGAGAGGGAGGTATTGAAGTTACGAGCAGCCAGCACAACACACACAGGATATAATGCCAATGACGTATACGCAGGCGTATTCCACGCTCTAGCACCACCTGATAAGGACATCTTGCCTAGGCGCGACGGATTCGCGCCCTGTAAGGCGTTGTTTACGTTGAATTGTAATTTTTGTGTTTCTCGGATTGAACACTGTATGTATGGTCGGCCCGCGCAAAGTCTCCCTTTAGTTCGCACAATATGCCTTGTTTTATAGGGGAAATTTTACATTCTGGTACGGTATGGGCCGTTACTACTTATATACGTATGTCTCTTAATGAAACACTATAAAACACAAGACCCATCATGATATGATTATGCATCAAATCGTTACGTTCAAAGACGCTACAAGTGCACCTGTATCGAAGCATTTGAAATATGTGTAGACGGCGTGGGTTTAAGGAATTGTTGCTCTGTTCTTGAGGGTTTTCCACTTTCTATAATTATATTTACAGTTAGCTATATGACAAGGCTGCAGTCTAAGAGCGACTAACGAACATTTCACACGTACATGTTGTCAATTGATTTCCGATACAATTTCTCTCGCCAGCTCCAGCATCACTAGGCCCTGCACCGCCCATAACGTATAACAAATGGATACCCGCACCCCGAGCTTCCGAGCAGAAAAACACAAAAAAAGTAAAATTGGATCCCATGACAATTGTCTTGGCACAAAAATCGGCTTTAATGGCGCCCGACGACATTCAAATGGTGCAGACAGTAGTGATACCACCTCACGAGACTGATGTTTTCTCGCTGCCTCGGTTACAGCGAAAAGATTTTGACAATTGGTACGGGCTGTGTTTTGGTTTTTTTGTTGTACTGAGTTTGCTGTGGTGTGCGATTTCGGTTTGCAGCGAGCCTCTCTCTGCCAGTTTTAAGTAAAAATGCATCATGCCCAACGTTGCGAATGCGTTGCGAATACGTATGAGTCAACATTGGATCAAACTTTAACTCAACATAAAAGTACTTCACAGCCTGCATGTTTTCCATATGCCAGTTTGAAAAATCCCATCAATTCGGAAATCCAAATGCATGTGAATGCGTCTGTTCATAACCGTATTCTCTGCCACTGAAGCTTTACCCACTCTCTATCCTCACGGGTGAGGTGCGCTGCTAAACTGTTTCCATATCAAACAACAATACTTCATTCCAATGAGAAGCTATGTAGCTCCCTTAACACAACGGTTCCTTTTGTCGCGCCCCATACACAGGTACCAAGAACGGATACGGAATGATCCAAGCCTGACACTGGACGAAGATCAGCTGCGATGTGTTCGACTGACAATTGTTGATGAGAAGAATGTCTTTCTGACGGGTTCGGCTGGTGTTGGCAAGTCACACACTACTGCCACTGTCCGCGATTTCCTCAAAAGGTATATGAGAAAGATGATAGACTGTTGCGGAGTGGAAATGCGTGCTTTTGGCTGTATCCTCATATGGAGGCAGGGCTACAGATGCGTTTATGCATCCGAATGCGACTGATTTTTGCAAGTGACAGAAAGGTTTGCGTTGTGTTTTGCGGATGTGGCACGAGTCTAAAATTACATTTAAGTGATGATGAATACAGGATCGACGAGGTAAGAATGATTATCATTAGCTCAAGTCTGCAAATTTAAGAATCCATTGACATCTGGGACACCTTATAGCATTATAAGAGGCGATATTCCTTCATGCAGGCAGACAGCTCTGTGAGTTCATATTATACTATTTCTGTCTCAATAACCGGAAATATGACAAAGATTTAACTAAAATACGAGGGTACGACCATACCCTTGTTTTTTAAGCAGTAGCTTACGTAAAGTCTCCGCTAGCGTCCTTTTATACGAAACCTCGACGACGAATCGCTCTCCTCATGCCCTTCCTCGTGTTTCTACTCAGATTATATGAACGTGAAGATTATCCCGACAGAGTCGTTGTCGCGGCACCGACTGGAGTGGCTGCGACGCATATTGACGGAACGACCATAAATTCTGCAACAGTAAGTTGAGGCGGCTTTTATGTGCGTCTTGATATTTTTTACGTATCTATTCTGGTTGGATTTGTTGGTTTGCGAGTTGTCTGTTCCACGTGTTTGTCTTAGTAATTAAGGTGGCATTTGCTCGCTGCGTATGTGTGTACACATGGGGTCTGCGGTAAAATATCGCATATTTGGGTTCTTGTACATAATGTCGGACTCAGGTGTGAACCTTTAAATCTCGATAGTATGTGTGCTTGTGTGTTCAAATTGCTTTCGCGATGCACTGTCACCGGACTTGAACCCTGATTTGGATATAATCGGATGAGAACATGATAGGAAGATATATTTTCATCCGATATGGTGAATCCTTCCAACATGACAAATTTTCTCGGCTTTTGAATGCGAGTGAGTCGTTTAAAATTCGACACGCATCTAAGGAATGAATATTGCACCCTACTAGTGAACGCGCATCTGTCACATACGTCGATTCACTTTCCCAACCTATGTGTATGGTTTGTACAACAGGGTGTGGGTATCCCTTCAGAGGTGGCAGACTTCCAACGAATGATGAAACCCGCAATGTACAAGTTGTGGACACAGGATGTGGAGCTATTCATGGTTGATGAGATCAGTATGGTTTCAGGTGAATTCTTGGACTGTTTGGATTCACAAATACGCCTCATGTGTATGAACCTCCCCAAGAACATGGGCAAAAAACTTCACGAGTTACCTCCATTTGGTGGTATACAGGTACGCGAGTTTGTTTGCTTATCAGAGATATTTGTAGGTGTAAACATGTATTGAAAAAATTTCCCTGATATTTATTTATATAAACTACAAAATTTCATTCAGTCAGATTTTCGTGTGCTTTCAAATGTTTCAGGTATATGTATACATATGTTTAACCCGTATCGATAATTGATACATAGACGAACCTGTGACATTTCAATATTTGCTAGATTACCTTTCAGCGTTGCGGCAATTTTAGGCCATGGTGATTGCCAGCTTCGATGACTGGTGTATGAATCAAACTATCACGCACTTATGTGATGATGGCGACCATCCCTATTTTCCAGCCTATTTGTTGCTAGCGCATGGTCTTTCACGTGACTAACAACAGCGTTATCCGTGCGAAAGTATTTAATCTTAGAATTGCATTGTTGTCTGCAACGATTAGGACTTTATTGATGCTCATTGACCAATATTTCTCTCGATGTATAGATATTTTTCTGCGGAGACTTTCTGCAATTGCCGCCCATCGAAGGCTCCATACCTTTCGAGACTATGAAGAAATTGGATCCGCAACAATTGAAAAGGGGACTAGCTATCGAGAAGTATAAAAATGAGAAACAAGAATGGTAAGATTGATATAGATGTATTCAACGTGCTCTTCATCTAGTTCTTACATCTGTGTATGACCTGCTTGTTCAATTCTCGTTCCGCGGCACGTTTGGGAGTGGGATCGCATATGTTGGAAACTGTGACACTGTTCCCTTCTGTCTGTCTGGTTACTCACAAGGCAGAAATTTTCGGACGGAATTTCGTTGTTGGAGGTTTGGACTTACTTAAGCACGGCGTAATTTCTCTCCCAGATCAGCTGGGAGTTGACAATACCCCTAGAGTACATCACAATGTTCGACGATTCGTCCCGAGTCTGCTTGCTATGCATCACACATATGCTCACACACGGCATTCGCGCCACCTCTGAACCCCTTTACTCAGGACGGAACGGTCCTACTTTTTAAATCGGGGTTTCGCCTTCTCGGCTTCTACGTGGGGTCGCCTCGACCTAGTCACTATAACTCTATCCAAGTGTTATCGTCAGTTGGGCCAGCAACTGTTTGTACATCATCTCAATCAAATCCGAAATGGTAGGGCTGATCAGCGCACTCTGGAGTATGTGAGTGTGTGTGTGACAATCCCCCAAGCAATTGTATAGCTGGTTTAATATTAGAGTAAAAATCAATATTGTGCCTTCACCAGTTTGTCAGTTTCTTTCTTTTTGCGATACATGTTTCTTGCGAAGTACTCTATACGGAAGGTCGCCTTAAGTTGGCCTAATAATACTTGCTGCAATATTGGGCGATTCGTGCCAGGTATGGAAACATTGGCAGAATTCGCCACGCCAACTACATCTGCGTTCGTTCCATCAGTTGACCCAACATTTCTTGCCCACACAGCCTCGTTTCCGACCGTAGCCAACCATTGACACAAGCTCGTGTGTCCAGCCATTGATTATTGGACGACAGTTGTAGCATTTTGGGCTCGCGGTGATCTTCTGTGGCTTTTTTATAGCATAGATTTAACTTAGACGTTGCCTTATATATGCCAATTGAACCGTCTGCCCCAAGTCTCTGACATTTTGAATTCTGCTGCGCCTACGCTATAGCTATTTCAATCAATTTAGGACACCACTTCCCGATCATCGGCTCCCCACCACATTATTTCCCTTCAACAAGAAGGTGCAGCAGTTAAATAGCACCAAGCTGGCCTCTCTCTGTAGCCAGGCTATGACGTTCCATGCACACGATCACGTCAACGGACTAAATAACTGTCATGACGAGACAGCCCTTTGGTATGTGTTGAAGGGCACGTGAATCGAATCAGCTGCTATCGACCTTATATATTAAAAATAGTATGCAGTAGTCCACAAGTACATAGCTTGACCTGTGTTTGAACACTTGCGAAATTTTATAATGTAGGGTTACTCCTGAGTTTAATCGCCTATGTATTATTACACATGCCCTGTGTTGAGTCTGCGGAATTGGTCGGTGAGGTTTATTGGGTGTATGCGAGCTTTCAGTATATACCATCGAAGTTCGGCACCCGCTACGATGGCTGGAGGTAGTCATTAGCATTTGCTTATTTTCAAGCTTATTATTGCTTGTATAGCCAGTTTGTTTCAAGTGTATATATAAAATTGCTATGTTACACTACTCGCTCAAGTATATGCAGTGCCAATGCTACTTTTCTCGACACTTTGGGCATACAGTATACATCTCTTATCAGGATCGATGGCCTATTGAGTGCGATCCTAACTTCCTGCTTCCACATCTGACATTCAGACGCTGTATTTGTCTTGACATTGTACACTTTAGGGAATCCGAACTGTTTAAAGGAGGTAGCCTCGCCGAACGCGCGCTCCAATTGAAGACCAATGCGCGTGTGCTGCTGATCAGGAATCTCGACCTGAAAGGCACAGGTAAGTGTTTCCGTCGGCACTTTAGCGTGATTTTGATCTTGCAGAACGTAGATTTGTTTTAGTATGCTAATGCACAATTTCTGGCGTGGCAATTGGATGTCCCACGTTAGAATTAACTGCAAAATGCTAATCTCAAGTTCAGACTGCGAGTGTACGTCGAGATATGTTGCGTAAACAAGTAGTAGCGTACAAGCAGCACGAATGATTATGACTGTGTACAATACTATGACGAAGAAAAATGCATATGGCGTGTATTGGGTGGGAGCTTTAAAGCCTAGTTCCTACTATGGATCTACGCCCGGAGTGCACATTGAACCTCGACCATTCTTTTATCAATATTTGTCGTGTGATGGAATGCGTATAGAAGCTAGACATATATTCGAAAGACATTGGCTTGCTTCTGTTTCTGATAGCCGTGTCTTGCCCTTTATGTCAGAGCAAGTATATGCATCTGCATTCAATTTTGTAGCCTAGCACCTGAATTTACACCTCGGCGTACCCTTTTAATTGCGAAGATAAACTCAAACCTCTGATCAATGGATCGAGCGGCGTGGTGACCAACTGGACATCAAAGGTAGAGGCCGAACAGACCGTACAACACCGAATGAACTATTTATCTACACGGGTATGCTAATACACATTCTCATTTCAATTTCGCCTTAAGTGTGTAATTCGGTATGAGCGTAGGTGTCATAAGGTATTATGCAACACGAGCTCACTTCCCTACTGAAATGTTAGAAATTTTGGGCTTGATACGTAATATTTAGTATTGTGATACTGTGTGGTCGCTTGGCCTTTCCTTTCAAAAACGAGCATTGTATGCATGGTCCGTGCCGTGTTTGAATGCTAGATGCAAACTGTTTTGGATAAAACCTTACCTTCTAGATCGGCAAGATGTACATACATATCGCTCTCAAGCTGGTCCTGTCGCTTCTTTCAAATGTGGTGTTTCAACTGACGATTCTCATACTATCTTGATTGCCATTTCGGATATGTATACCTCCGTATGGATAGCATGATTGTTCTATCGATTCAGATAATAGCTGTGATTTATTGTCTATACCGTTTTATACAAGTGTACTCTCTCAAGTATACGCACATGGGGTTTTACCAGATGCTAGATCAATGCGTTATAACTAGAGCAGTTAGTGTTGCTTCGAGTAAAATCATTATTGAGGATTCTATGCTTCCTTTCTGAGAAGACAGTCGAACAGGCAACTTTGCACATTTTCAATAATATATTTCATCTTTTCGGCGTAGGTGGAGGCTCTCCATTCAGCCCTTGGGCACGGAGAATATTCAAGGGGCTCTCGCGCCTGTGAAATCTCAGATGAACGAGCGGTACGTACAGGGTAGTATTACGGCCGCCAAAAGTATGAGATGCTGTGCTGTCAGCCTTTGCCCTACTGTTGGCTTTTTAAACTGATTTGTTGTTTACCTGTAGACTTTGAAACGGGTTTGCGTTTGCGTTTTTCTCTTTTGTTACGTTGTACGGTGTAGCGAGAGTTTCGAAGCCTCGCGGTTGATTGTGGTTCAAAGACTAGAATGTGTTTACAAATATTCGTGTGAATCAGCAGCAGCAGCCCCGAGTATGAACCTCAGTGCAGTAGGAATCTCGTGTAACGATCTTGATTTGTTGATTCCCAGACTGCTATCTGCATTCCTTTTTGCAACGATTAAACAGTGCGAGGTGGAACACGAGTTGCTGCAAATAGTGGCCGCGAAGTACAAATGGAAATTACCCGTTGTCGAGTTCAATAATGGGCGACAGATGATCATACTACCATGTCTCTTCAGGAATGAGGTCATGGGTCAAGGTGTGTATGTGATGTATTAGTCTACGCTTTTTTTTGGCAAGGAGATGATGACAGACGTATCGAGTAGGTTATAATACTGATTTCAACTGTGTAGGCGCCTGTCTTTCTGCAATGTACATATTGATTTTCTTGTGTGCGCTCTGGTTTCTTAATTATCTGTCTATTAGAGAGAATTCTTGACATAGGTTGCTGGCCAGCCCCGTGTATTCAATACACCAACAGTGTATCCTATCCCACCCTTCTGCATGGGGAATCGCCTACTCATCTGCTCCTGGACATCAAGCCTACACATTCGTGCTATCTAGATGCCTTCACGATTGCGCATTTACACGCACCTACACACCTCGCATCCTACTAGGTATGACTTATCGTCTGCAAATACCTTTGAAACTGGGATGGGCTGTGAGTATTCACAAGTCTCAGGGGATGACTCTCACGGCCGGCAATGTATCTACAGCTGGGGCCTTTGCAGAAGGTCAATCTTACGGTGAGTCACGCACAATCATACGTTTTTCTCATATTTGCTGGGGGGGTTTGTTTTGTAGTTTATGCGGGACTTCTGTGTTCTGGGGTCTACGATACCGCTTGTGCCTCTGGATGAGCGAGTAGTGCTATCTAATGACCTCAATATAAAAGTGGACTTTTTTTATGTGTGTGTGTGTGCTCGAAATTTTTATTTATTATCTACCCGTACGTACAAAAGAGGGATTTGTGAACCTGTCATATCTGCGGGCGAATTGGTCTACAATAGATTATCAGCGCCCTCGGTATTGTTTCTGCTGAATTGATCAATTAATCAATAGTCTATTTTATTTACTATGGTGTGTTAATACGTGCATTCGTATCCGTATTTGCCTGAGACCAATTCACTTGTTTACACTTCACCCGTGCGTACCTATCACTATTTAAAACTGAAGGAGATGCATGGCAGCGTGCATAGCGGACCTTTTTCGTATTCCAAAACCCGATGTCCTGTTCTGGCTGTCCAACTCGTTATAATTTATTTACCTTACCGTTCCGTCCGTTTGCAGTGGCTCTATCTCGGGTAACGGGTCCAGAGGCACTCTATATGATTGATATGTTGACCATGAAGGACATCAAGATGCCCAGGCAACCGGTGATATACAATCAGATCATGGCTCAGCTAGACATGTTATCTAGGGTGAGTTCGTACTTTTGTGCACCGTATGTACAACACTATGTCGCAGTACTTGTATTTATCTCTGCAGATTCATCGATTTGGTTAATTGTATGTATGCAGACTCACAATATTGTCCATTGTATAAAACGGATTCAACAAGTCTTTGTTTCTTATCGTTGATCGGAGCTCGTGAGTAAGCGTGGCATTCACCCCTGATATTTGGAAAGTTATACACAACACTGTTTTGTATAGATGAACGGCCGCACAACATTACAAACCATACTATCCTTAGACAAGGCCAGTTTAACTTGCAAAGAGCATCTGGGGTTTATATTTGTCTTCTAATTGTTGTTTTATCATATACCAAAACCAACTAAAATGTTCTGTTTCTTGGACCCCATTCTGATTAGAAACTGTGTGTGCTTACGGGCGAGAAGAAATGGTTGACAATGGGTCCTCGTGAATTGGTGGACAAAGTCAAATTATATGACACGATACCGAGAGATATTAAATTAACCATCGTTAACTTGGTCAAGCGACTCACACCATGGGCGAGGACCAACTTGGAGAACGAGGTGTGTGTGTGTGGAAGTAGCTGTCCCATGGTTTATTGCTTTGCTAGTGGTGTGAAATTTTTACATGGCCCTATGCGGTTGTGCACTGACGAGTACACTGTGTTGCAGCATCTATTTCTCGCGGCACGGGGTTTTCTTTTGGGGGGGGGGGTTATTTTTTAAGAAGCTTTGTCGTATGTCGACACGCGAATGACTAGCATCAATTATACTTCATTTTGCGATTACCAAGTTTGTGTGCCAGTATAGCTAGAAAAGATCATTTGAGGGTCAAATCAAACACTCCCCGTATATTGGATAGTAACCAATGGCATGTGAATATATATAGAGGAACTCCGCTAAGTGCCCATCAGCAGACTGCCTGACCCAAATGCGATGCAGTATCCTCTGTGCTGTATGTTACAAGAAATAGTATGCATTTCGATGACGAATTTTGCATAATCGCGAACGTGCAGGTGAAACATTGGAACACTATCAGTCCGAAGCAATCGCGCAATTACCCATCGACGGGTTCCAACATACAATGCTACAAATGTAGGCAGATGGGGCACTACTCGTCAAAATGCCCATCTGCGGGTTTCTCTGTATCTAGATATAGGTGATCCTTGAACTAACTCAAAAAACAGCGATTAAATACCGCTCTAATACATCCGCACGCATCATTGACACGTGCTGCCTGTCGAGTGTGCCAATAGAGAGATTCGTCTACCTATGCTGTGACATCTACTTCTCAATCAGTAGTAGGATGCACATGAACGCAATGATTATGAGGGCTGCGACAGACCACAGGCGCTGTGTGTCTCAATCGACCCTTCGGGTGGCTTTCTTTCTATCGACCTATATTGCTGGATCACAAATGCACCACCAGAGGTTCAAACGACCATATGAGCATGCCTGTCGTGACGGTTGCGAGATGGCACGGCTGTGTACTGGAAACAATGATGCGATACCTACACATGATGTAGATTGACCGTGGTATATAGATTTGATTTTGCACCTCCTGCTCACTAAACGCCGTGCGTGTACAAGGACTTTAACAAATATCTTGGAAGATGCAATATCAATCGCATTTTCAGTTATTTCTCAATGAAACATGCGCATGCCAGGAGAATAGAGCTTTGTAGAGCTATACATTTCCAAGAGATCATTCCAAAGTGCCACTCATATTCTGGTGGCTGGAGCGCTAAAGATTTACTTGCCATCTGCATGTACTCGGATGGCGCGGCAATCCGCCGGGCATCTCGTATAAGCTAAACGATAGAATCTCTGGTATAACAACGAATGTTGAGCTGGATTTTCATTGGGTTCTGTGCTTGCTGAACACTGTACCCCATCCGCGCACATCCACAACTGAGCTCGACAATGGTTTACTTAGAATCATACACTTTACCTTCACAGCGCAAGTCACTGTTGTTGAATGGGACGGGAATGTTTCAAAATAAATAGCAATCAACTCATCTCATGTCATGTGTGAAAGTCTATCAGGCTGGTCTAGATATTTTTCTGTTTGTAGCGAGTACTTGGGGTCAAGAACGTATAAGAATTTTCTCTCCGCCGTCGATTCCTCAGAAATACATTAGCTTTGAGTATTACTCACTTTCGATGTTCATTGCCGTGTCAACAATCTGCTTAGTGCATTACTTTCCATTGTATGTGGTGGATCTTCTCAGTAGTTTTTCCAGTAAATGATGTGCAAGATTTGTGCATCAGATGTAATCAAACTTTACACACCACTGCATGAATCCCCCTTAGTGACCAGCTGTAAGTGACTCGCTTTGGGGCGGAAGGTAGCATGCACGCAAGCGGGTAGACCGTTTTAGATATCATTATTCATCCATCTGGGGGTTTCCTTATCGGTCGCTGCTACCATTCTGTTGAGCTCTCGAAATCAAAAGACGATCAGCAACCAATAGGCTTTTACTTTGGCGCATGCAATGAACCGATTTGAATCTCTAACTTCTCATGTGCGATAGTGTTTGAGAGCAACCGCATGCTCCGAACCTAGAACATACCACCAATATCGAGTAGTAAATGATATGACCGATAGCATTCAATACGAAATATCAAGTTATCTTATTCAAATAACGTCGCTAGACATGTCAACGCCACAACCACGTTTTGCCGTAAATAGTACCAAGTGGTGTGGTTTTCATTTCCTTTACAAAATATAGAATCGAGCTTGAGTGTTACGCTAGGTTGACTCCCCTCCTGCGCAGAGAAGCATTAATTCGGCCGAGGTAACAGCGATGGGCATCTCGACTCGTTCTTGAAGTACTTTTGAGAGCAACAGCATGAAAGTATATCTCTAAAGTTGGTCTGGGGCAATACTGCGGATCCAAGTTCTTATGATGGAATGTCTGATCTTAAGGCGATTGCGGCAAAAGAATGGGTTGTGTATGATTTGCAGGAAACGCATCAAAGTATTCTCCCGAGGTACAACACACACAACAAGTAGGTAGTTATACTACAGCGATTGACATCTCAACTAGTTCTTGAAGTGCTTTTGAGGGCAACATCATGGAAGTGTATATCTAAAGTGGGTCTGGGGCACAACTGCGGATCCACATCCTTGTGATGGAATGTCTTATCCTAAAGCGGCTGCGGCATAAGAATACTGGGTTGTGTATGGTTCGCAGGAAACACACCAAACTACTTCCCCGAGGTACAACACATACAACAAGTAGGACATTGTACAACAACGATCGACATATCAACTCGTTCTTGCAGTGCTTTTGAGGGCAACAGCATGGAAGTATATTTATAAAGCTGGTCTGAGGTACTACTGCGAATCCAAGTCCGTATGGAATGTCTGAGCTTAAGGCGGCTGCGGTATGAGATTACTGGGTTGTGTATGGTTCGCAGGAAACACACCAAATTATTCTTCTGAGGTACAACACAGACAACAAGTAGGACATTAAGCAACCACGATTGATATCTCAACTCGTTCTTGAAGTGCTTTTGAAGGCAATAGCATGGAAGTATATCTCTAAAGTTGGTCTTTGGTCTGGGGCACTACTGCGAATCTAGTTCCTTATTATCAAATCAAGAATACTGGGTTGTGTATAATTCGCAGAAAACACATCAAAATATTTCTTCGACCTACACCTCAGAAATTCAGCTACGGACACTGACTGTAAGGTGCAGAGGAAGTACATCGATGTATTTCCATGAATATAGTAAGATATCTGTATTCATTATATATCAGTACACCCTCATTTTCAGCGACTTCTTATTGTCATGGTTTATGTCATATAACCACAGATCAGAGTAGAATTCGATTACAATTTTCAGGCTGAACTTGAGCAGTATTTGCAAGACCACATCCTTTCTGATTTGACTTCCGTGACTTATTCTTGTTGTACTTCCAATTCTCAATTGAAGCTTGAAGATTGGGAGCGAACACATCGATATGACCATCGACTATCTCATGCGTTTAGAGCTGCGCATAAATTCATTAGAAGCCACATTCATCGACAATATTATTTAATGACAGAGAACCCTCCTCTTGACACTGATACTGGTTGGGGCAACCTCAAAGGCAAGATAGACTCTGTGCGAAGTATTCTGTAAACAATACAGACACATATATCTAACTTTAAAAGCTGTCAATTTTAAGAAATTTGAGTGCAATTTGCTGATACAAATTGAGCCGTTAGCATTCACCCAGAAGAAAGCCCCCATTGTGAATTTACTGAACAGCGGTGTGTTCCTTGTACGGAATCCTGGTAGAGAGAGCCACGCTTAAATTTTGCACTTCGGAATGTACTCTATGAAACAATAAAACTTTAATGTCTCGTTCAATCACTTCATCCCTGTCGAGTGTGCAGGACATAGTACGGATAAAGTAAAATTAAGCTAGTGAGCTCCGCCGGTCACCATCAGGAATGTTGCGTCATCATCTCGCAATCTATAATTTAACGCCGTGGTCTAATCACGAGAATGCAATAAACTAAGCGGGTGCTTGCAGCTGAAGATCAATGTGAAGTTTGGTTCAGAAATTGATTATCGCCGCTGTCTCACAATAGTTGTCAGCAAATACTATTAAACGTGAAACCCTCCAAAGAGTGAAAATTAGATCAAATACATTTTTGTGATTTTAAACCTTAACGTGGTGACAACTAGAAAACGACAGACAGTCTTGGCGTACACAGGAATTTCGAGTTCAAATTACATTGAGCATTTTAATGGACACGAATTACTGTGCTGAAATGTCTGTAAACTTCGTAAAGGGGTTCATCAAAATAATTTTGATTACTTATAGAGGTGAAAAGTGGGTTGACACGGTCTTTCGTACTAGTTTACAGTATAGTGAATATCATACAGTCCAGAGTAACTTTGTAGGATCGAGGTCATACATCATCGAACGTCCTTAGTAAAGCGGTTGACATATTATAACGCTTTATAGGTATACACTCTGCTCGCGTTTATCTGCTCGCCTTTTAAAACATTTCATTGATATTGCATCCAATCCGTCGTGTAAAACTCCACGAGACAATACAGAACCTGTAGTTCTCTTATATCTCATCTAGCGGTTTAAATGAGCACCTTGGAGGCAGGTGAATATCCACCTACTGGTAGTACACAATATTATGTTCATTTCAAGGCGAGTGGTGATAATCACAGGGCAATACAGGATAATCTTCACAACAATTATATCATGACTGTATCTAATATAAATCCCCACTTCTTGGTTATTGGGAGGTAGCCGATGTGCACCGCGAGTGGCGTTTCAAAGACGCTGCTATACATCATGGAATATTCTTTATGATACATCTACGAGATATCGTGTGCCGCTATATTAGACAGTCATCGGCACTCCAATACTATTATAACCCATGGGTTCCACAGTGCTAGTGTATTCAGACTTTTTAAAATGCAACTCGGTTGTATGTGGTTGACTATAAATCATCAGGAGAGTTGATTATATGTTATCTACCGTGCACAGGAATCGTATTATTAGAGTTGGTTGGTAGATATTTCAACACTGTTTAGTAAAAAGTTGGTGTCGGCTATATGGCCTGTTCTATGGTCCGAAGTTTCCAATAATTTCGTGTACACACTCAAACGGGGTGGATCAGTTACAGAGATTTGAGGTAGTACTCAATTTTTTTCTGTTGGTATATTTGTTGTTTTTCTGCATATGCCGTCAAAAGGTTGCTAAAAGGGTTTTAAGCGATCGTGATTCCAGATTTGGTCAATGTACATCATCATAGAGGTTAGCTCGGACTCAGTCATGAATATGACTCCTGTTATTTTTACACAACCACCATAATTCCAACTTCGTGTATATTAGTCCACCAAATACTTCTGTTTTGAGTAATTATTATCCATAACATCTATATCTGACTGAAATTTACAGAGTACGACACAGATTGTAATTTAGAATTAGTTCCGAGTGTATATATTGTTGCTGGCAGTTCGTGACAGGGTTTAAATATACAACTTGAATCTATCGCTGGTCAATCGGGATTATATTTAATATGTTGGCGGTATGTCTAGATTTGTGTGCGGATTCGACCAATTCTAATGGCCATACGTGAGTACCAAATATATAATACGTAGAAAGTTTTTATACATCAATGTACCTGTTAAACTTTAGAAAAGTGGTGTAGTCGAGATTTGATACATCAAGAATTTGGGTACAGCGGCATCGTAGAAGACATTTTAGTCTTCATATGCAATTGGCATGTGTACTCGATTTATACAACGTGTGTGTTTGGTTATTTCACATCGATCTCAGCCGACTTTTTTTTCGGAGTGATGTCTCTCATAATTTCTGCGGCTGCACTGCTCGACCCGTGATTAACCGCACAGGAGTAAAGTTCGGAATTAAGCGGACTTTGAAGTTTTGCATGGCGGAGTTGGATGATTTATGTGTGGGTACAGACTTTGCACCCATGCATTCAGGATCAGTATCAATTGGTTTTAAAGTTTATTATCATCATTTGTTTTGTTACTCTCAGGGTGACTGTCTCTAGTATAAACAAACATGGAAATCGTTCGTGCGAATGCTGTGGTCTCCTTGTAGTCGTTGATCAGGTATCCAAAGTATATGTGCGTGAATGCAATCTTCTGTATTTAAATTACGTTGTGGACATCAACAGAACACACAATCTTAAAAGATGCCAAATAAGATGACTAAACTTCAGTTCTGTGCGGACCAGCCAGGTTAGTCATGGGCTAGTTAGTAGATTGCTATTTAACTATTCGTAAAGTTGATTCAAAATGATATGAGTACGATTTAGGACTACGAGCAGTCCACATGATAGCGCGCACAATAATGATGTGTGTACTTGAATAGAAAGAAATATGTCAATTATTCAATAGTTTAGTGGCCGAGTATGAATGTGGTCCGATGTATACAAGTATAGGACAACTAGATGATACACACGCACTATCGTGTCGTAGCTCACAACATACAGCACATTGAAGGCCCTAGATGAGTTTTTAATTCAGCCCCTATCACTATACGTATAATATTGTGCGGAAGTTGGGAGTGAAAGCCGAATAAGCTCATGATGAGGATATTCTTATCAAATGGAAAGGATTACGAGTAGTCCACATAATAGCGCACAATAATGATGTGTGTACTTGAAATAAAAAGACGTATGTCGATCATTTAATAGTTTAGTGGCCGAGTATGAATGTGGTTCGATGTATACAAGTATACGACAACTAGACGATTTACATGCACTAATGTGTCGTAGCTCACAACACACAGCACATCGAAGGCCCTAGATGAGCTTCAAATTCAGCCCATATCATTATATGTATAATAGTGTGCGGAAGTTGGGAGTGAAAGCCGAGTAAGTTCATGACGTGGATATTATAATCAAATGTAAGGAATGCACTGACGTTGATTTCTCCAAAACTAAAACACAGAAATAGAGATTTTACCTGCAAATTAACGTTGCGCGACTAATTGTGCTTTTTTTTTCTCGCTTATAATGGCATATCCGCTTATTTTTGCTCACTACCTTCTTCCAGAGGAGTCAGGAATACTTTGTATGTGATTTTCAATGTCGATCTCTTTACGTTTTAAAATATACTGAGTTATGTGAGTTTATAGTATCCGTAATAATACACCCGAGTTATGCGTGATGACGATTTTATCAATGCAATGCAGTTGTATATTTCTATTGGTGACCTCAATAGTCACGATTTAACATAATAGCCTTGAGTTTCTATGAACTTCTATAGTTCAAACGTACGTATTTTGTCTGTGGCTTCTTTCGTATCACTTTTTCATATATAGAGTACTTCGCTTTCATTTATCCCGAGTTTTGGGAGTTTTATATATGCGGTGTGGGTGATTAGTGTTATATATTGTATGCCCTAGTATGACCATACTTGTGCTTGGGCTTATGATCGTTATGATAAAATCTGGAAACAAGAAATTGTGCCCAGCCATATCGCCTGTTAGACGTCTAAGATAGCAATATTCACAGATACTTCACTACAATACCCTTACAATGTGATAGCGTAATCGGTACCTATTTTATACATGCTCTATCATGTCGCGCATCAGAGGCCGCTAAATATATTTCGAAAACAACCGGTCATCACTATATGCATAAAATTGTACAAAAATTCACAAGCTGATTAGGTTTACGATGTGAACCTTCTGAGCAATCTTAATGAATGCACTTATGTCGACTCCTAAAAAAATTATAAAATTGGACGAGAAATGCCGCACGCAGATAAAGGTTGCGTGGCCAAATGTACTGTTTATTTCGCTTTTAATGGCATATCCGCTTATTCTTATACACTGTCTTTTGTCAAAGAAGTCAGGAATACTTTGCATATGATTTTCAATGTAAAGTTCTTCAGGTTTTATTAGATCTAAGATTTGTGAGTTTGTTGCACATGTAATCACTTATATATAATGTATGTGCAATGTTGTATATTCCTATTAGTGATCTTAACTGTCTTGATTTGACATAACAATCTTGAGTTTCCAACATTTTCTAATGGACACGAGTACTTTGTCCGTGGCTACCTTCGTATAACTTTTTTACATCGATTTCTTCACTTTCCATTTATCCTGAATTTTGTAAGTTTTGTATTGTCCGATCTGAGCTATTAACGAGATATAATCCATGCTATATCATGACCATTATTTTGTCCGGACCTATATTTAGTACAATCTAAAACAAGCAAATGTGCTCGGTCGTATCGCCTATTAGACGTCCAAGATAGCAATATTGACAAGTATTTCATTATAGTAACCCTATGTGATAGCGTAACCATACCCTATGAACTTTACGCAGGATAAACTGGAAGCTGAACAGGTTCGGATTCTGGTACGCACGCAAATCCGACGATTGTATGTATTCGGTAAGATATGCACCTAATCGAAGATCTAGTAAAAGCAACAGCTTTCCCGAATATAGCACATAGAGGGGCGAGATCGTGAACCACATTCTATGCAATATAATATTCTATTTGAGTACGATCCCGAAAAGCAGACCATAATTTCATTCATTTGCATATTCAAACTGCCGAGTATGTATTTATAAATCACTATAATATTACCTTGTATCTGTTCACAAAGAATGACTTCCAAGTATGAATACCCACATAAATTTGCAGTTTCTTTGGTCAATCGAGTACAAGTGAGGATTCTTCCTTAGACAGAACATAATGTGGTCAATGTTTGTACAGTATCATGATAAAAATTTGACTACGATGAAATATATACATTCAACATTAAGTCGCCCCCAACTTCACTTTGAGTACGATCCCGAAAAGCAGACCATAATTTCATTCATTTGCATATTCAAACTGCCGAGTATGTATTTATAAATCACTATAATATTACCTTGTATCTGTTCACAAAGAATGACTTCCAAGTATGAATACCCACATAAATTTGCAGTTTCTTTGGTCAATCGAACACAAATGAGGATTCTTCCTGAGACAGAACAAAATGTGGTCAATGTTTGTACAGTATCATGATAAAAATTTGACTACGATGAAATATATACATTCAACATTACGTCGCCCCCAACTTCACCTGCGTCCCACTTCTTTCTGACCCCCTGACCCCCCATCCCCAACAGCAACAGACCAGAATGAACATTACGTTTATTTTTTGTGTCTGTTTACCACGTAAGCAGTTATCGCAGGGTTCCATCGCTAGTACTTATGCACATCGTAGCCATTGTCATCCCTGTAATATCTTTACATACGCATAAGATATCAATACTATATTTTGTCAAAAGTTGAGCAGCTTGGGATAGTTGCTTCTCATTCAAGCGCACTCGCTGCTCAGTCGACAGCAGTTGTACAATGGTAATTTCTAAATTCCTTACATTTGGTTGCAATCAAAAGGGTTTGCGAAAGGCGCCTGCTTCAATCTTTGCATGCCGCCCCGGATATTCTGTATTCATTGGTATTTATTAAATGGGAACACAATATAGATGATTCTAGAAGATGGATAGGCATGAACGGATCGTAGCCATACAATCGAGAAGATAAAGTTGAACGGATATGTCTTGTAGATTGCAAGTCCACCTCTGCAAACGAGTGACGTTTTCGGCAACATTACTTCTCATGGTTACAATACTCGCCTCGATCTAAGGTTTTATGCTCATCATCAGATCTCAATGAAACACAAATTGGATATTACCACGCAACGCGCATGCATATGCAATTCACAACACATATGTATTGATACCGAGTCACTAGCTGTTTATTGATAGCGAGCAAGTCTTACTCACTAGTGAGACATCACTTGCTCATCGGGTCTTGCAGAGTCACTACTTTTATAAGAGCACCACAGAAGAGAATGAAGTCGATGTCATTGCAAGTCTTACTCACTAGTGAGACGTCACTTTCTCATCGGGGTTTGCAGAGTCACTCCTCCCGTAAGAGCACCATTGAAGAGCACAAAGCCAATGTCATCCGCTCATCATTGCGGAAAAGGTAAATTCAGCGCTTGACACTACACTCGTACGGCGGAACCGCGTCTCTCATTTCATGATTCAGGTAAGATCAGCAAGGGGTAGTGATCATGGTCGTATAGGTTCGTTACTGGAAACCAACGAACACATGAGTAGTGTTCATCTAGACTAAACCGTGGTCAGGATCGCACCCTTCGAGTAGCATCAAAAATCATGACTGGTAGACCACCAAGGAGTAGACCCAACTACGCGCGTCCTTGCACCGAGTTAATTGGGATAAATCCATTTTCATGATTTGCATTGGTAATGAGGAAGGAAAGAAAGACACTCTCAGGCTGAATTTTGGAATATACAAGACATCCCAGCTGTCAAAATAATAGGACTGGTACACAATACGATCTGACATCACTTACTCATCGGATCTTGCAGAGTCACTCTTTGCCATAAAAGCATATGAGGATAATACAAGGCGATGTCATCCACACATTTGGAAAGCTAAATTCAGCGCTTGACAGTACACTCGTAATGCGGAACCGAGTCCAGCACGAGTCGAGGAAATGTATCATACTAGATTGTAACTTGTAAGAGGCTATCAAAGAGGATTTCTTTATCATAATCAACGCGAAGTACCTTCCAGACTTACACATGTACCTTTGAAATAAAAAAAATATTCCCGCTACACGGTATATTAACCGCAATGGATTCGGAAGAACGCTCATCAAAGGGAATGGCGAATAACCTGTTGCATAGTAATAACTATTATGTAAAAATTTGCCGCCTATGCTAGTCATACCGGCTTTTAAATATCATCTACATGAGACTATCAATGGGAATAAAAACCAGCATGTTTATATATATATATATATCGCAGGAGTAGCCGCTATGTAGAACCTTGCACTCAGTGTAAATAGATATTGTGGCTAAGGCTAAATACTCCTGAATTGTACCCGCAGCAGAACAAAATTCGCACGTGATACAAGAATAAATGTAATTGGGATCAACAACTAGTTGCCACAAAGGGGTAAATTTGTACACATGCTTAATTATCCACTGTAATGATTTAGCGAACAACCAGCATATATTGTACATAAAGCTACAAAGGATGCGAAATGAAAACGTTTGACGGTATATGAACAGTTTGTCAAATTAAAACTATTGTATCACACTTACACTAACAGGGATGAGTATAAGAAATAGAATCTAAAACATACTTCGCTTCATCTTCTATATCGTCGACAACTAGGTA